>NC_089843.1:122931379-123231379 GCF_035609145.1 Eleutherodactylus coqui | reverse complement strand
ACTGATAAATATGGGCGTTTTTGCATGCAGTTTGCTATACATTTGGGGGAGCCTAAGATGTCAGCCAGTGTGACCCACTGTGGAGATACAGGGCGATCCACTGCTTTGCCAGTAGGGGTCGCACTCCTGTATAGTGTGGCGCATCTATCTGTGGTTGGTGTCTTTGGTAGGGGAAAAAGGGGGAGGGGGATGAACCAAACTCAATAATGTCAAGGGCCTGAGTCCTAAATGTCCAGGACTATGTTTTTATTACATGAATTAAAAACCAGCAGATAATATGCAAAACATCAATCTTGGGGCTGGGGGGTGTGGAACCAAAAGTCCTGGTGGTACTAGGGGTGGTGATAGCCAGGACTGGGAACACCTGATCCAAAGTGTGGCTTTTGTCTTATTTTATTTCTTTTAGTATTTCCTGGTCACTGATTGGTTATTTTCTTTATAATACATTGTTTATTACTTTGGTTAGTGATAAAAAGTTGTCCTTTATTGTTATTCACATATATTTTCACCAATATTTCCTGTAACAATAACCAAAATCAACAGTGTTAATTAGTAATCACTATTCATAAAATGCTATCTAAAGTTGTCAGGGTCGACTCTATCTCTATAATATATATTTTAGTTTTGTTATCAAATTCCCATTTTACATTTTGTTCTAGGAATCTGATTTTGCTAATTTCCCATTTTAGCATTCACCTTACGACATTGATGGATGCAACCTAGATACATGTATGTCCTACAACACTATAATATACTCACTTGAAGGTTAACTTCTCCCAGTATCTCATGGAATCCAGATGCCGATGATGTAATTAATCGGTTTAAGCACATATGGTTACGTGGACTAGCTTAAATGAAAGCTGTCCAAGAACTTTTTAGCACAGTATCATGTCTGTGTTTTAATGAAATTATGTGCTTTACAGCTAATTACTACTGAAAAAAAACCTTTTATATCACAAAGAAAATAAAATTGGCAGGAGAATGTGCACAACCCTCTGAGGACTGTATTTATTTGTTGTTTGACTATCAAAAATCACTGCCAATAATAGATACTACACAGAGGTATCAAAAAATGAAATCACTATATTAGATATATCCCCAGAAAAACTACATTTATTAATTAGATTAAAACCCAACTAATCAATAATAATGCAATGACAGCATTCCATTTTTGATGACACTGAGTCAGTAGATAAATAGACAACAGCGCAAGGTAAGTAAAGCAAAATGAAACCAAAATGGGCTATACTCTATAGATAACATGATAGCATATATCCATTATCATCAGCAACAAAACTCTAATGGGCTATACTCACAATTTGTTGAAAAGGTCTTTCAAACCTGAAATCCAATATTCCTCATTGCAAGCCTGTTGGTGCTAAAAAAACTCCAGGGACCACCTCACAGAAAGGTATTGTCTCTACAATGACCCTAATATTTGTCAACCAGGCACAACTGCATATAGTGGCAGTGCCTGGTACTGCAGCCTACCCCCATTCACTGTTCAGTGATGTGCCCCTTTAATTAGCTGATCAGTGGAGGTGCCAAATCTGATATTGATGGACAATCTGAAGGATAGGCTATCAAAATTAAAGTCCCAGACGTGATTTGGTGCTCAATATAACTGACAACCAAAGAGACTGTTATAAGGACAATATTTGAAAATTGGAGATAGATTTCTAAGTAAATTGCAAATCTACTGTATTGCATATGACTGATAAGCATATATTAAAAGTAAGAAAATATAATGTGGAAGATCTGTTAATACTGGTACACTGTGTGAGCTGATGAATCTAGTTTAGGCTGGAGTCAGAACAGCAGCTTCTGCTCCGTACCCCTCTGTATTGTGGCGCTGACAGCAGGCGCCTGATCAGCTGGTTGGCTGAGGTCCTAAGCATCGGTCCCCAGCTAATCAACTGTTGATGACCAATCCCATGGATAGGTCATAATAGTATGTCCCTGGAAAACCCCTTTAATACTTGAGCACTAGGTGCAATTCTAAAGCACTGCCGACATATTCTGACATATTTATATTGGTGCAGAAACATGTGGCAGAGGCTTCATAAGTATGCACGGGTGTAGCAATAGAGGTCGCAGGGGTTGCAATTGTGACTCGGTCCCTAAACTAGGAGGGGCTCTGAGGTCCCCCCTTGTCTCTGAGGCTCCCCTACGCTCTCCGTCGATCAGAACAATTAGTGCACAGTTACATCAGTTTCACACACAGTAGTGCTGCACACATATTTTTTGGAGGCGGGAAGGATACAAGAGGGGGTTCTTTTACACTATAGAGTCATGGGGGTTCTATTTATAGGGGCACAGGAGGCTTTATTACCTTAAAGGGGAACATAGGGGCTTTTAGCATTAAAGTGGCACAGTTGGGCTCTATTAATTTTTAGGAATATTCCAGGCCTTTTTTTATTTTTCCTACTGATGACCAACAGGGACCCACTGGTCAGATCCCTGCCAATTAGTTGATTCCTGGTGCCACTGACACTGTGGTCAGCTGAAGTAGCAGAAAGCACTGACCACAGTGCAGTGGGCTGGGTTGGCACTGAAGCGCAGCTCCTATTGTATTAAATCGGAACTGCATCTGCAATACCAACCCGGGCCACTGCCCTGTGGTCAGCGCCTTTTCTTTATGACAGCAGTGTCTTCACCCCTGGGAATCACCTGATCGCAGACTGTGAATCAGCTGATTGGCAGGGATCCAGTGAATGCATGAGGGCATGCACACAAGGTGATCAGGCTCAGGACACTCTCGACAAACCACCAGTGGAGAGAATTGTATGATCATCCGACAACCACAAGCAGCTCCATCTGTTTCATTGTCCACCATCCCAAGACAGGTGGAACCATCGTAACAGGCCCCTGTGTCTGTCAGAACCATTTCTAGGTGCTTAGCTGAAGGACATCTGGTCTCATGGTACCCATTACATATACTGCCTTTGAAACAAATCCACTATTGTCTCTGTTTGTTGTGTTGTGAATGACAAAACTGGACTGCTTTGGAAATGAACCAGGTTATCCTCAGTGATGAATCCAGGTTTAGTTGTGTCTGGAGACCTAGGGGTGAGCGACTTAATCCTGCCTTTCCTGTAGAGTGGCACACTGCCCTCACTGCTGGTGTGATGGTCTGGGGGATCCCATTGTATATGACATATGGTTAACTCTAGTAGTGGTGTGAGCAACAATGACAACTCAGCTATATGTTCAGAACATCCTGCAGCTACATGTGTTGCTTCTAATGGCAGGCCTTCAAAGAAGTATTTTCTGGCAGGATAATGCTCGGCCGCACACAGCAAGGGTGTCACAGGAAGGTCTCCACAACATTACCACACTTCCATGGCTGCCCGGCTGACAGATTTATAGCCAATAGAACATGTATGAGACTATGTGGGATTATAAATTTGCACAATCTAGAGTTTCCCTTACAGCAAATGTGGATTGATATGCCGTAGGATACCACACAGAACTTGTATGCCTTCATGCCTGGCATTATTACATCCTGCATCTAAGTTAGAGGTGACCCAACACAATACTAGAGCCTCCTTCATGTGTTCAGTTTTTCACAATCAAATAACCTTTTGCTCTGATATTGTAGTCACTTATATAAACTGTCGCGGCTTGTTGGTCACGACAGCATCGTGGCATGGTCGCCTCGATGCAGGCCAAGACCTGTCACCTTGTTATGCAGGACAAGGATTAATACAACATGTGCAGAGACTGCTGACTGCTGTCTCTCTTTGCTGCATGGATGCATGCTGGATTAGTCATACGTGGGAGAAGTTTGCAGGTGGGGTTCTTTTATTGCTCTTTCAGTCCTCAGGTGTGGAGTAGCTTTATATTCTCACCCCTTCATTTGCTCAATGCTGCTTATTCAGCTCCATAGAGGAGTAGTGGAGATTGGAGTTCCTCTGTGCTGGGTGTACTGCTATGTCCTGATAAGTTGCGGCGGTTTACTTTTCAGTCATATTTCTGTTTTCATATCTGTTTTGCTTTGCTGTTTGGTTGATCTCTCCAGCGGCCTCTATAGGGACAATCAGGGCCCAGGAAGAGGACCGTGGGGCCGCCTCTATCGAGGCGATTACTCCACTTCTAGGCAGGCACCCTTAACTCCCATGCTAGGTTAAGGCCAGGCCTCCTTCTCCCTGGAGCCGTGCTACAGTTTAGCATAGCATGGTGTGCACTGTTCAGTGCATGACATTGTCAACTACAGTGGTTGTGAACGTCACCCTGCGTCCGTGCTGAGTGTGGTGCTTGTGTGCCGCATGGACATGACATAGATGTTACAATCACACATATAAAGTTTCATTTGAATCCGACAACTCAATCTAGGTGTTTGATTTTTTTTTGACAATGAGTGTCTTTATATCAGTAAGCTGCTATAAATGCATTGATACATGTTCCGTTAGTGTGTTACTTTCAAATTCTAAAGACATTAAAAGAATATTTAAAACTCTGTCATGGATATTTCTCTGTTAATTCCAATAATAATTACAGAAAAAACAAAATAAATGTTGACAGACCATTAAAGTGACATATTTATGGCTATATCCTCCGCAAGAGATCAGCTATGCTAAGAAACCTGGGAAGCGCAAGTCTCCCGTCGATCCATGGATTTGCACTAAATGTTTAAAGGATTAAGTAACAGTCTACTATACCTATTAACATGAGACAATGTTTGAAGTTGTGGCTTGTAAGGTTAATATAGTAATATTCAAACTTTATACTGTACTAAGTAGTGCATTTACATTTGCCATAAATTTTGTGGTATGAAAATGTTTAGTAGATTCCAAAGACTGTAAAGTGCGTAATGTACAGAATTATACAGAGCGCACAGCGGGTTCCCTTGTATAGGGACTTCTCAGGTTTTACAGCGCAACAAAGTAAATGTGGTTACAGTGTGCATACAGGGGACATTTCCTTGTAAGCTAAACCACAAACTAAACCATAAAAGTGTAGGTTTACCCTGTAAAACATGACATTTCTAGTTACCTCAAACAGAAGATTATGCAATTTTGCCAACATTCCGATGAACCTCAATACTTAGTGGGAGACATTTATCACTATATATAATTTTAAGCCTGAATTTATAAGTGAAAATGGTAAAACTGTAAAAAATGAATTAACAGGTTCACATGGCATAATGCAAAATATTTGGAATAGCACCCTAATTTTTTTCCTTATGCATATATTTTTAAATCACAAATGGAACACATCATTAAAGGGGTTCTGACATGAAAAAAAAAAAAATTGTACTCACCTTGCCTGGCCTGGCCCGATCGCCAGGCATGTCCCCTCCAGCCAGCATCTTCTTCTGTGCCTTTAAAGCAGAGCAGGAGCGGTCAAAAAGACCGCTTCCTGCTCTGGTCCGTCCGTCAGGCACTTCCGAGGTCAACGGACGGACCGCCACAGCAAGCACGTCACAAGCAGTGCTTGCTGTGGGCGGCCCGTCCGTCCGTCCGGCTGAACTCCGGAGTGCTGCGCATGCGCAGTGGAGACGCAGCCCGTCCTGACTCCTGTCAGAGGGCACCTCTCCACTGCGCATGCGCGCGATCCCGGAGCGGCGCGGCTGCTGGAGGAAGAAGACTGCCTGCCGGGAGGCATACTAGCACTTTCTGCTTAGGCTAAGCAGCGCTGCTGATTAGAGCCACCTGATTGGCTCTTCGGCACCACGTGACTGCACAGCGTGCACCAATCAGGTGGCTCTAGTCAGGCTGCTTAACCTAAGCAGAAAGTGCTAATATGCTGCCGGGAGATGACCCCCCGATGTCAACAACAACAGGAGACAAGGTAAGTATAAGATTTTTATGCTTTAGCAGCCATTAACCCATGGGTTCCCTGGGTCCATTAGGCAGACCAGGGAACAATGGCTGCTAAAGCATAAAAAAATTATTCATGTCAGAACCCCTTTAACCCTTTCCCGCCACAGGGCATAACTGTACGTCCTGGCAGGGAGGTACTTAGCGCAACAGGACGTACAGTTACGCCCTAAGGATAGTGCAAGATCAGAAGAGATCCCGCGCTATTCGTCAGTGGGATCCAGCTGTCACCGATAGCTGGGCTCCCTCTGGAACAGTGGGGGTGCAACGGAGCAACAACCCCCGCTATTAACCCTGTGCTCCCTCTGTGACATCATCAGACTCTCGCGATATAATCACGAAGAGTCCAACGGATTGCTATGGCAACAGGACAACAGCTACAGGCGTATGATCCCTATAACAAGCGATAAGGAATTGCAGGACAGAAGTCCTGCAATGCTTTATCATAGCGGTCCTACAGGGACATAAATAGTGTAAAAAAAAATAATAATGTAAAAAAAAAAGTAAAAAAAAAAACCTTTTTTGTGCTTTTTCTATATTAGCATAATTTTTTTAAAATTAAAATCCCACATATTTGGTTGGTGTCAGCATTGTTATTTTCTTTCTTATGTATATATTTTTTAATTTTATTCTGTAATTTTGTTTTACTTATTTATGTAATTAGTTTTTTTTACTATCTATGTCCCCCATGATGTCATATAAAACCTCTGGTGGATATTCTATTGTCTTCTTTTTTATTTGACATTTTTTTACTGTAGCTGGGGCATCCATAGGAGGCCCAGTTACAGGGAAAACATTCCCCTGTAATGACAATAATCACTGGCAGAGCTGATCAGGGTCTGCTAGGACATGCAGCTCTGCTGTGCCAGGAAATCCTGGCGGTCAGTGACTGCCGGCTTGCGTAATAGAAGAAACTCTTCCACTTTCCCTCTTTAGTAAATAGCACTCATTGAGCACTGTATACTAGGCAAAGGAGAAGGCAGAAGGGGTAAAAAATGCTTCTCCCTCCTCCTCTGGGTTATCAGCTGTGTCTAACAGCTGACAACCCATCCTACTTCTGATTGATTGCCCGGGCCATATTTTTACTATCATATGGGATTAAAGCCCAGGACCAAGTGCTGTAAATTTACTGTGCTTGGTCCTTAATGGGTTAAAGGGGTTGTACAGGAATTCAAATTGGCCGCTGTCTGTGCAGCCTGTGAGAATCATGTCCTATGATGGGTTGAATACACCTCTTGACTTGAGGAGGCACAGGGCAGAGTCTAACACCGTGCTGTTCGTTCCTGTCAGACTGAATGGTAAGCCTGACATGAAGAGTGTGGTGTTAGGCTCTTCCCTCCACCCACAGCCCTGCCACCTTCTCATTTCTGGTCTAGAAATGCTCACGTGACCAGCAATGGCCAATCATAGAGCAGTCCACTGTGTGCATTAGGTAGTTAGAAAATTGCTGTAGCCATCTTGGACAGCCAAAAATAGTGCTCAAAACTAGCAGATAGGAGGGGTGGCAGTGAAGAACAATTGCTGTTAATTTACCCCTTACTTCTCCTGTCCCACGTCTGAATATTATTCCAAAACTAAAGGATTGCTTTAAATCAATACCTAGGCCCTAAGTTGTGGAAAGAATTTCAGTTATTTAAACAATGCTCTTTTATATACTTATAGGTCATATTACCATCAACACCATCAATATAATAAGATACACATTAGGCAATAGTCATATGGGTTGGGACTGTAATGCAATGTAGTAATAGCAAACATTTTCCATATATGTACAATGAAAATGTTACATACGAAAAGTACAAATCGATTGTAGGGAAGAAGTTTTGATATTAAAGATCTTTAATCATTGCAATCCATGAATATTGTACAGTACCAATACTTCATTATTACTGAAAGGAGTTTCCAGAGATTTAAGAAAATTGACAAGGGACAGATAGTGGTGTGCAATAAAAAAAAGCCATACTCACCTTTCCAAAAGCTTCTCTGGTCAAGCGCCGTCACTCCACTCCCTGCTGGTTGGATCCCAAAAGTGACTGCAGTCATCGCTCATGTGACCACTCGCCAATCATTGGCCTCAGCATTCATTTGAAACCTGGGTGCAATGCTGAATATTCACTCCTCAATAGAGCAGTATAGCACTATGGAGAATGCCCCAGGCCAAGAGTGACATCAAGGGATATTTTTATTTCCAGCAGAGGGAAAAATTTAAGAATTGTCCAAATTGCCCTTTAAATGGAAAAACATGAGCAAGAGACCTACTGGTAGTATAAACACGTTTCATTTTTTTTCAGTTAGTTGCTGATCAGATGGCAGCCTGTAGGCCCTCCAAACATATTTGTGGTCTAGCAGTTTGGCAAGGGCACAATCTGAGAATTAGCCTAGAAAAGAAAAGAAGGTCTTTCATCTTTGAGTAGTGAGACACATATTGACAGAAAGGACAATGTTGCAGTGAAAACTTGTTAATGTAAAAAAATAAAAAGTCGGAAGGTAAACATTCTTGGAGTATGACACAAGCTGCAACAATTCAAAGGCTATTGTTGCTTCGGGTATAATAGTCATCCTTTTACTAACTGGTAGTTAAGTTTCTTGTAGTTAAAGGAGCTATAGGGAGAAAAAAAAATTAAATCAGCTCAGAGTGGTGGAATAACAGAAGACATAATTACCTCACCCATTCCGCAGGTGCCTGGTCTTCTGCTATTCTTCACTTCTGGTTGCCGCAGTGATGATATTCCAAGAACAGGACATATAACTGCTGCAGCCAATCACCGTCTGAGGTGAGCGAGTAATTGGCTGCAGCAATCCTATGTCCCTGATATTGGTGAAGTTTTTGCTAGCTCGCTGAGGCTGGAAGTATAGACCAGCTGGGAACCGGGAACCAAAGTAAAGGGTAAGGGGAGTATGTCTTATGTTATTCCACCACTCTGAAATGTTTGGTTTTTTCCCCTAGATAACACCTTCAATTATTATTCTGCTTTTGCCATCCGGTAGAATCAACACCTGAGCATCTTCTCAATAAAGACATCTTTGAGAACTAAGTAGCTGTTGCTGATCCTGTAAATGACATCCGATGGTCAGGAACTCAGTACATTATAAGCTTTAGGCAGATGATAAGCACTACTCAATTGCATGGAGAAGTTGTACGAGCTGCCTAAGGCTGTTGCAAATAAGGTCAGTTAGAGGGCTTGTCCAGTTTTAAAAAACAATTTCCACATACTTCATAAGGGAATTCTGAGTCAATAAAAATAATCACTTTTATTTACATAGTGCATACACATTACTATATCCTCCACTCTGTATTGTAAGCAGGATTGTACCTGAGGTCTATTTCCACATCATAAATCAGGCCGCAGCAGTAGGAAGTGACTATCGCTAAGGGTATTTTATTACAAAGAGTCCTTAAATAACAAACATAAACCGTCTTTCTTCAGCAATAATGTCCATAACTCCAATACTTTACAGTCTTTGTGAGTTTGAGAGTGGTTCTCACACAAATTCTTCTCAGGTTTTACTTTATCCAGCTCTTCAGTTCCACACAGCTTTCCAGACCTTCTGCACAGAGACTATCTCTCTCTGGACTTGCCTTTCATACCAGGATAGGTTCCACACTCTTTGGCTCTTAGCCCAGGTCCCTCTCTCTGGACCTCTCATTCTGGCTCTCAGCCCAGGTCCCTCTCTCTGACTTCCAGCCCACTTCTCCTCTGAATGTAGCAGGAACTGACTCTTTTATCCTACTTCCTGCCACACCTATGGGTATTTTCCCTTCTCCCCTACAGGCCATTCTGTGTAGGGCTCCTCTACACAGAATGGAAACCCACACAAACACAGGGAGAACACACAAACTTCAGGCAGATGTTGTCCTTGGTGGTATTTGAACCTCAGATCCCAGCACTGCAAGACAACAGTACTAACCACTGAGCCATATGCTGCCCAGGGTGCTGTCTGTTCTGGATCCTCATCTCCTGGACAGAATGTAGAACAGTTACACAGATAATCTTTTTGATCGGCTTTTTGTAGAAACACCCTTTAAGGAGAAGATAGGAAACAGCTGTGAAAAGAAAAAAATCCTCACACATTTAGATGAATTGTCTATTGTTATCATCCACGGCATCGACAAATACTGAAGATTTTTGTGAACGGTAAGTGGCTGAATTCCAACAATTTGGTTGTAATTCTCCTGGACCTCTTACAAACAACCAACTCTAGTAATTGGTATAACAATATCAACAATGTGATGCAGCAGAAAAAAAGGCAAACACAAATCTGGGATGTATTAAGAGAAGCTTAGAGTCTAGATCACGTGAGGTAATTAACCCTCTCTACTTTTCCTTAGGCCTCATTCACACGAGTGTTGTTTGGGCGCATTATAGGCGCACACAGAAAGCGCCTCTATAAGAACCAATGTTTTCCTCTAGAACCGTTCAGATGAATTAATTTTAGACGCGCTAAATCCTCACACCAAACAAAGATAGGACATGCGACTGCAAAGCTCGCATCTAAGGTTCGTGGTGCGTGAAAACATAGGACCTGACCTATCTTTGGTGCGTGCTTTCCATAAACTCCTATGGGAGGTGGAAAACACGCACCACGCACCTCCTCAGATCGTGTGAACGGGCTAATTCAAATAGCTGTTACAGCGCAGAGGGATCAGCCCTATTCTCATTTGCGCAAGGAAAGACCAGAAGCAATGGGATGAAACTGAAAGGGAGGAGACACAAATTAGATATTAGAAAAAACTTTCTGACAGTGAGGGTCATCAATGAGTGGAACAGGTTATCATGAAAGGTGATGAGTTCTCCTTCAATGGAAGTGTTCAAGCAAAGGCTGGACAAATATCTGTCTGGGATGATTTAGTGAATCCTGCACTGAGCAGGGGGTTGGACCCGATGACCCCAGAGGTCCCTTCCAACTCTACCATTCTATGACTCTTACCTGGTGGCAGATGTCAGTATCAGAAAGGGTGGGGCATTTTGGATTTCAGCATTCTCAATGCATTTGTTTCCTACCTTTATTTAGCAGATAGACATATTCTTGTGAGGACCCTTCATCTAGTAGCATGCCTTTTGAGGTCCACCCATGAAGAAATCTAATAAACTAGGTCCAGTGCCAGATAACACATTCCAATATTATTTTTGAATTCACAGCCATACATCACCTTTATATTTAACACAGTAGCTTGGTATTCTTCCTGGCACTTCTATAGCTCTGACCAGAGATTAAACAAATTCTATGTGGCAGATTTACTAATACTGTCTAATATTTAGACACTGAGAACGCAGTCTTAAAATACACCAAATTTATCACACTGACTAATGTTGGATGATAAATCTGGCACCTCTTTGGATGCTTCTTTCTAAAAGTGCCTTTTACATGGGGCGATTATCGCCCTAATTCTAGATAGAAACAGCAAACTCAGGCGATAATTGTCTCGTTTACAATCGACAGGGCACTGAACGAAAAATCGCTCACCTGTCGGATTCGCATAGTTTTTAGCCAAACTAAATTCCTGTTTATTGTGAATGGAGGCTGGTGGGCTGGATCCCCGGCCACTTCACCACCATTCTTAGAACGACTATAGCTTCGGTGTAAAGCACAGTAGCAATAATCAGGCGGAATTCCATGGAATGGCTGTTCACCACTTATGTGCCTGACAGTCATCCTGTGTAAAGGTACCTTAACGTTATACCACCCATACCAACCATTAGCTGGTTTAGTTTACACAAGTTTTTGCACCAACATTTTGGTGCAATTCTTGGCCCATAATGTTGCATTTAAGCCATACCCCCTTTCCTGCAAAGTCATGCCCCCTCCCAGTGAAGCTACACCACTTGATCATGATGTTCAAACTACAGGCTGCATGTCATAGAGCAGAAGGAGCTGAGCAGATTGAGAAATATTGTAGTTTTAGGGGGAAAGATTCAGTATAGCTTGTATTTCATTCATTTAAACCTTAGTACATCCTGACCTGAGTGGTCAAGTGGGCGGTGATCGACAGTCTTCACTGTATGTATACTCATGCTCAGAATGCTGCTAATCACTGATAGCTCCGCCCATTGGACTGTTCAGCTCAGAATGGGCAGAGATGTAAAGGATTAAAACACTAGTTATACTGAGTCTTTCCCAATAAAACTATATACAATCTGCTCAGCTCCCCCTGCTCCATAACACGATGGCTGCAGTTTGCACAGCGTTTTCCAGCTAACGGATTCCCTTTAATTAAAATACAAAGTGCTGATCATAGAAAGGTTATTTAACTAGGTTGTTTCTAAGCACACTGTATGTTCACCACTGCCAGAGCTGTTGTATGACAAATACCATTGGTGCATGGTGGGCCATACTGATTTATTGTATGATCCATCACTTTTAAAGGAAAAGTGCTGTTTTTAACATCCAATCTGATGGAATCGGCGACTGAGACCAAAAAATCTTATTTCCATAGGGAGAGCTAATGTTAAATATGGTCCTATGAACATAAAGTGTTTGGGGGGTATTATCATAAGGGGAATTTTTTAATGACATAAAAGGTGCAACTTATGCCAGAACTCTGGCACAACATCCTTTAGTAAATATGAGCTACGGAATTGGATTCTTCTCAGCAAAGTAAACGAAAGGAAACAAATAGGTGTAGGTGCAATATTTTTAAGGCCACTCTCACACACAGCATCGGTAAAACGGTTTACCGCAATTTTGATCTGCATCTTCGAACGCAGGTTACTGCATTCAATAGCTCTTTTTAATGCACTCCATTGTTGTGGGGATTACGGGAGTAGTTGCACATGCCAGGGGACCAGCGGTTGGCCTCCATCAATCAGCAAGTTATCCCCTGTCCCATGGATAATGGATAATGTGCTATTGCAGGATAACCCCTTAAGGCTATCTATGTATAACTATGTATAATGGTTGTGATTATAGATGAGCGAGTATACTCGCTAAAAGCAATTGCTCGAGCAAGCATTGCCTTTAGCGAGTATCTCCCCCGCTCGAGACGGAAGGTTTGGGTGCCGGCAGCGGGCACGGAGCTGCGGGGGAGAGTGGGGCGGAACGGAGGGGAGATCTCTCTCTCCCTCTCTCCCCCCGCTCCCTCCTGCTGACCGCCGCTACTCACCGCTCCCCCGCGCCGGCACCTGAACCTTCTGTCTTGAGCGGGGGAGATACTCGCTAAAGGCAATGCTCGCTTGAACAAGGTTTAATAACCGAAACCCGTTCTCTGTATCATTCAAGCACCAAAAAGAAAATAAAAAGCAAGTTTTTCCACAATAAGCTGTATTCCTGCAATTGGATTGTTTTGCGTTTATTCAGAGCCAGAAGTAGCCGGATGGCAACAGCTTGTGAGTATACTTGCTTGCGGAATTGAGGCTTGCAGCACATGAAGATAAGGTGGGACTCTTGTTTTTTGTTTCCTAAAAAAAAAATAGCCTGATGGCGATTAATGGCTAAGCGCTGCCTGTAATTGGCTGAGCGCTCAGCCAATCAGCACAGCCCTTTCAGGAGGTGGGGATTTTTAAATCCCCGCCTGCTGAAAGAGCGTGACAGCAGTGTAGGGGAGCCAGCCAGAGGACACGTCTGAGCAGAGGAGAGGTGAGCATATAATTTTTCACCAGCTAGGGATGATTTTCAGGGAAGGGTTTATATTTCAAGCCCTTCCCTGAAAATCCTGCTGTGGGGGTTGCATACAACCCACTGCTTTCAATAGGGCCAGCAGCAGCCTCGCTGACCCCATTGAAAGCAATGGGATAGCATTCTGGACTTCTGCCACAGCTGTCACAGCTGTGGCAGAAATCCGTAATATACTCCCTATGCTTTCAATGGCGCTGGCACTGCTGCTACTGCTGTCAGCCCCATTGAAAGCATTTTGCGATTTTGCAGCGTTTTTTTGCGCTGCGAGGTGAGTGTTTTTATTCGCTCTCGCAGCGCAAGAAAAAAACACTAGTGGGTGTCCACCCTAAGGGCGCCCACCCACTGGCGTTTGCGATTTTCGTGCGTGAAAAACGCAGCGTTTTCCGCGCGTTTTTCGCGGCTTTTTGCGTTAATTTACATTGACATTCATGGGTGCATTAAGAGAAAAATAAGGACACATATGCAACTGACAGTTCCTATGTTAAAAATTGCAACGGACTGAAACAAAAAACGCCAGTGGACAGGAGTACATTCAAAACTAATTGCTCTTGAGAAAAAACGCAAAACGCAAAGGAAAAAAAATCGCCAGTGGGTGGGCGCCCTTAGTGTGGAGACATGGCTCCAGTAGTAATAATAACCCCCATAGTAGCCTCAGTTGTAACAGTGTCCACAATAGTTGACCCAGTGCTAATAGTGCCTCCCATAGTGGCCCCAGTAGTAAGTGGCCACGGTAGTAATGGTGTCCCTGACATCCGGCAGGGTGGCACGCAGACACCAGGAGAGAGGTCCGAGGGCATGGATGCAGTGGCAGTGCTGGAGCTGCAGACTGAGTAAATTAAATGCTTGTCAGGTAGCTGCCTGACTAGCAATTATTTTTTACCAGCAATTAATATGGTTCATAAAAAATAAGTGCCATCTGGGTGGCAACTTGCCATCCTTCTCTGGTCCTACAGAATGGTGTCTAAGGCCGGTCTTACACGACTGGATTTGTATTGCTGGTTCTGTAATTGCGGAATGATCCATTGTTAAAAGCATGTACTTTCGATTTTTCCTTCACACTCATGGGTTCAAATTGCGTATTCCGGGAGCGGAAGAAAAATCACGCTATACTCTATTTCGCAACGGAATCCACAGCCTCCATTGAAGTATTGGCCTCCATCGCATATGGGCTGCAGGTACCCACATTATCGCTAAGCGATAGCATGAGAAATACAAACAAACAAAAAACTGTGCTGCGCATGACCGCCTGCCAGCCTCCGCGGTCATCCGCAATACAGTTTAATGAGGTATACAGGGTCACCAGCCAGGCTCACAGCTAGAATCTGCTGTGGGCCTTCTGCATGCGGAATCCAACCGGCTCATTTGAGTATGGCCTAAGACAGCGGCCTCAGGTTGCCTCATGGCAGGGGCACCGATGAGAATAACAGAACTACAACTTACAGTACATCCCGACTGTTATTATGAGTTATCAGAAGGTATAAGAGAAGAGAACTGCAAGTCTCAGTGCTTCACTTGCAATATGATCTCACCCAAAAAAATCATCATACCAAGCAAGACCTTCAGAAGTCACTGCTAAGCTCCACCCCTGTTTGCAATGGGCGTGATAGAAACATGCTTAACTATACAATAAAAAGTAATCCATTGAAAAAAAAGTTAAAATCAACTCTTACAGTCAACACTTCAAGAAAGTCTTGCCTGCAGTAACCACAAGTCATCTAGGATGTGCCTCATCTTGACAGTGAAGAACAGTGCCATTTTTTTGCTTATTGTTTTTGGCAGTATAAGGCCCTCTTACAACTTGAGTGGTAATTACATGTGGAATGTTGTCTTTAAGTCTTGCCATAGATTCTGAATTGGATTCAGCTCTGGGCTTTGACTGGGTTATTCAAAGTCATTAATTTTATTCTGCTGAGCTAACTCGTTGTTGCTTCTGCTTTGTGACTAGTATCATTATCCTGGTGAAAGATGAATTGTGTCTCCACTCCGAGATCCTTGGCAGGCTGGAGTGGATTTTCCTGCTTGCAGTTTTCACCATCCATCTTTGCTTCAATCCCTGCACAATTTCCTCTCCCCAGTGATGTAAAAGTTCTCCTGAATTAAATGCTACAAGCCATTTGCTTTACTTTAACGGGTGCTGTGCTGTTTTTACTACCTCACACACATTCCATTCATAGAGTAAGACTGAAAACCTTCATTTTGTACTAACCAAACTTTCTTCCAACTGCGTATAATGTATGCTTATGAGAGGTGAACAAGGTTTAATAACCGAAACCCGTTCTCTGTATCATTCAAGCACCAAAAAGAAAATAAAAAGCAAGTTTTTCCACAATAAGCTGTATTCCTGCAATTGGATTGTTTTACGTTTATTTTTTTTTTAGATAGTTTTTCTGCTGATTTTTTGAGCTACTGGACCACAACTTTACCAGGCAGCAAAGTCTGTACCCCAGATGCCAAGCAACACTATGCAGTTAAAATATAGACCAAAGGTTCCTTGGGAATTGTTCTGGCAGTACACCACCACCCTTCACCCTCCACTCTTCACCCTTGTGCACTAAGCTTTCAGCAAGAAGCCGGCCAGGGATACAGCATATTGGACTTGTGTTAACTACCAGCTTTGACTCGTAGACTTTGATATCCCAGTAAGCAACTCAGTGGGAACAGTTGAGTTGATGGGAGAATGAGGAAAGTCCCGTACTGGACTGCGAGAGAGAGTTTAGTGTAGTATTACATGCTATAGTTACTGAATTTTTCAGAAGGGTTGTTGATCCAGTGATTATTCCGTTTTGGAGCCAGGAAGGATTTATTTTCACCTAAAATTATCAAAATTGACTTCTACCTAATGTTTTTTTGTCTTTGTCTACATCAACACTGGGGGGTAATAGACTGAACTAGATGAACACATCTTTTTTTCGTCCTTACACAGTATGTTACTATGTTAGGCTCCTCCCTCTGCTCATGGCTCCACCCTACAGGCTGCACAGACAGTATCTTTTGGCATTTCTGTACAACCTCTTTAAGGAAATCCCTTTTCCCAAAGCTACATCAACTTTTGCTCTACACTATATCCCACGTCTACTAAGTAGCAAATGTGTTTAAACCCTAACGTTGATGCCTTTATTTTTTCGTTTTCAATTTTTCCTCCCCACTTTCAAAAAATCATAACTTTTTTATTTATCCATCAATGTAGCTGTTTGAAGGCTTGTTTTTCTGGGATTAGTTGTTTTTTTCAACAGTACTACTTAATGTACCATATAATATACTGAAAAAGTTGAGGGAAATTGAAAAAAAAAAATCTGCCATCTCTGGAGTGTGGGGGTCCTTGTATCTATTGTGTACCCACTGCTTTAAAAAAAATGATAACAATGATAACTTTATTCTATGGGTCCATATGAATACGAGTATATCAAATTTATATAGTTGGTTTTTTTTTGGTGTACCACTTTTAAAAAATAAAATATCTTTGGAAAAAAATTAAATTATTTTCTGCTGCCATCTTCTGGCAGCCATAATTTTTTAATTTTTCCGTCAACATAGTTGTGTGAGGGCTCCGTTTTTATAAGATGTCCTGTAGTCTCTATTGGTATCATTTTGGTGTACATACGACTTTTTGCCTTTTATTACATTTTTTTCTTGGAGACGAGGTGACGTCTCGGATAAAGCAAATTACTCGAGTGAGTAGTGCTTTTCCGAGTACGCTCGCTCATCTCTAGAGGTGACCCTTGCTGTCTGTCGGCAAAGGGAGGGGGCGGGATAGGGTGGGAGCTGTGTGTTAATCTCCCACCCTATCCCTTTGCCAACAGCCAGAAAGAAGTGGAGAGGGGGAGGGAAAGGGGAGGGAGTTTAGCAGAGCTGAATTCTCTCCCCCCGACCAACGGTATCCTGAGCTCGGCATATACTCACCACATCTAGGCCATCTGAATGGGCGCATAAAAGGGAGATGCAGCCATGACTTGGTCCATCCATTTTTCCGACGCACTGCGGCTGTGGCCAAATGGTAATCGCAGCTCCCATGTGAAGGAGCCCTAAATCGAACAGCAGAAGGACTGGAGGTCTGAACGCAACTCACATTCACAGCTAGTGTGCACCTAGCCTAAGGCCACCCTCACACAGGCGTTTGTAATAATACTATGTTTTTAAATGTGGCATTTGACAGCGTTTTAGAATGGCATTTTTAAGAGAATTTTTAACGCACCCCATGATTGCAATGTGTGATGTGGTGCATCAAAAACACGCTGAACACACGAAAAAAGAACATACAGTGTTTGTTTTAGTGCATGTTAGAAACGCTTCACTAAAACGCTTGTCTGAGAAGCCCCATTGAAATGAATCGTGGCTCAGTACAGCGTTTTTAGCCAGCGGGCTCCTTCACACAATGTAGAGAAGTTCGCTCTCATTTCCTTTTTGCATATGCATTTCTCTGGTGCACAAAAAATATGACCTGCCAATATGCGCACAATAAAACTTCATATATACCGCAAACACATTGCCTTGAGGCGTGAGCATACGCCTGTGTGAAGGACCCCCAAGGGTCCCTTTACACGGGACAATTGTCGGGCAAACGATGCCTGACACTCGTCCCCACACATGCTAGCTCCCGTTCAAGGCAATAAGGAGGGGTGGGGGAGATCGAGGAGAGAAATCTCATGCAGCCGCCCCTCTGCTGACCGCTCTGTGAGCGAGCCAGCGATTCTAGGAGCTGGCATGTGCGGGGACCAGTGTTGGGCATCGATTGCTCAACATTCTTCCCGTGTAAAGGGATCTTAAGGCCCGAGTCCTCAGTCTGTTTTATCTAATCAAAATCGATACTTTATTGGATGTTTTCAAATTGAAGATATTCATCTCTAGTAGAAAGCCTGCTTGTTGACACGTTCCAGTGAGCCTAATACTTTACAATTAAATCTCGGTATATATTGTGTAGGAATGCTACTCTGAAAGTCCTTTTCTGGACAGCCCTCATTGAATATAAAGGCAGCGCTCAAACTTTTCTCTTCTATAGCTGACTGCTGAGTAAATGTAAGCCTATGACTATGTAACATCTGCAAAGTGTAGTGTTTATAATAAATATGAACAATGAGCTGGAGGATATGAAGAGAATCTCCTGGTGACAGTTCACAAATACTCCAGAACTGGAACTGGTACTGTTACTAAGCTTGGCCGAAAGAGTTTTCACAAAAGACTGGCATAGGTTCTAGCACAAAAGAATTATATGAGGAATAATTCAAGTGTTTATTAGTTGTTGGCTTTTCAACATTTCCCATGCTGCTATTTAATATTTTCAAGAGGTCTTTGCCAAATATGTTGCATAATTTTTCTTTTATCTAACAATACATATTTTTATAACAGTCCAAATCAGAATTCATGAAATACAATAACTGAGCATCAACAATTTTATAGGAGGATGACATTTCTCCTTGATCTTATAAAATGCTAAAACTTGGCTTTCTGTTTTGGTCTCAACCATTTGTAAAGTTTTGTAAAAGTTTTGTACAAAATGCTTTCTTTTTTTGGTATCTATTATCAATAGTAAAGATGGTCCTAGATATCCAAATATGAGCGTGGGTCCACATAACAGAGTAGGGAATATCATAAGTAGTAACTCCCTAGTGGACTGGCTTTCTTCCATACTAGGGCTGTTTTAATAGTAGAGCTGGGAAGGGGCGAAGAACTCAAAGTTAAGGGTGCATTTACACAGCAAAGACGATCGCTCAAAAGATGGCTTTTGAGCGATCAATGTGTATAAACTACTACTTGACACTAATGCCTATTAGTACCAAGTAGCAGTGTGTGAGCCACAAGGAGCTGTAATCGGGGAATAGACCTCCTGCTGTTTCCTGATTACTTTCGCTTTGATCTTCCAGTGGGGCTGGGAGCTGAGAACAACTGTAACAATGTTATCAGCTGTAATCAGCTCTCCCGGGCAGAACACAGCTTGTGGTCCTGCTTATCAGCTGTTCTAATGAATGACGGTTTTCAAGCAGAACTGAAAACTGTCATTTGGCCAAACAGTGAAAGATGGGCACATTTAGACACAACGATTATTGCTTAAAAGATGGCATTTGAGCAAATTTTGAGCAATAATTGTTGTGTCTAAATGGGCCTTAAGAATATGTCCATGGCACCATACTGTACATACAATGCAGGCCAGACTCTCATTAACAACAATTTACATTATGCAGAGTGATTCACAGGACAGCACTCTCAGTTCATTATAATGACTTTCATGCCTGTAAAGGCTCTTCCATATGGGCGCTGTCCACCCACAGTGGCTACACTGCTCTAAAGATCATGTGAATGGGCTAATTCCAGCTACTTGAAAAAGCCTGTTCACGTGAGCTGAGGTGCAGGCGGCATGATTTCCAGCTCTCATAGAAGTGTATGGAAAGCATGCAGCAAAGATAGGACAGGTTCTATCTTTGCACGCACCTTGGAGCTGACATGCGAAATTGCACTCGCATGTCCTATCTTTGCTTCCTATAGAAGCAGGTTCTGTGCGCACCTCTCATGTGGGCGGACAGCGCCCATGTGAAAGAGCCCTAAATGTTATATCCCTCCTGTAAAGTATAGGAATATTAGAAGTCATGGTTAAGGGAATGTGTAATATATATATATATATATATATATATATATATATATTATATATATATATATATATATACTAATTAAAATGAGATTGTGAAACACATTTTGAATATCAACATCTTTAACAAGCAATAATAGTTTTTACATAGTTTATTTTAGTGACTAACTTGTGTTACCACAAAAAGTTGCACTAAGTTCAAATTGCAATCTTCATTCCTTCATCATTTCCAGATCCTCTGATATGCAGTTTGCAAGCTGCTACTAAGCTTTAGACTTTTCTCATGTGGGCATCTCCCTTGAAGTAAACCATCTGCTGGATGTGAGTTCTGTGAATTCATAAACTCTAGTGGGCACCAGGAAACTACAGGCCTGTGAGCCTGACTTCTATACCAGGAAAGATCTTTGAACACATTATTAAACAGCATGTATGCAAGCACTTGGATAAAAATGGAGTAATTAACCGGAGTCAGCAGAATCACCAACAGGGTTGATCAGGAAAATGTGGTGAATATAGTATATCTTGACGTTAGTAAGGCATTTGACAAAGTATCTCATACCATACTTATTGACAAAATGACCAATTATGGGATTAATAAGGCAACTATTACGGCTCCTGCACTCTTGCATTTTTCTTGCTAATTTTTTTAACACGATACCGCAGCGTTTTTTCACGTGATTGTCAATTGGACTTTCTAATGTTAAAAACGCATCGCACAAAAATTGCACAGCACCAATGTGCAAAGCGTTTTTAACATTAGAAAGTCCCATTGACAATCGCGTGAAAAAAACGCAGCGATATTGCAGCATTAAAGAAATGCAAGGGGATGTGAGCCCTTAGATGGATTCACAGCTGGCTGAGTGATCGTATTCAAAGAGTGGTCATAAATAGCTGCACATCCTAGTGGAAGGATGTATCAAGTGGGGTACCACAAGGCTCTGTCCTAGCCCCAGTGTTGTTCAACATTTTTATAAATGATCTAGAGGAGGGAATTGATGGGAAACTGATCAAATTTGCTGATGACACAAAGCTAGGAGGGATAGCTAACACTAGGGAAGAGAAAGAGAGTATTCAAAAAGATCTAGAAAAGCTTGAACATTGGGTGGTGACTAACAAAATAGTATTTAACAAGGAAAAATGCAAAGTCCTATATCCAGGCAAGAAAAATTAAAAAAGCACATACAGAATGTGAAAAAGACTTTGGTATACTAATAGATCACAGACTGATCATGAGTCAACAATGTGATGCAGCAGCCAAAAAGACAAACACAATTCTGGGATGTATTAAGAGAAGCATAGAGTCTAGATCACGTGAGGTCATTATCCCCCTCTACTCTTCCTTAGTCAGACCTCATCTGGAATACTGTGACCAGTTCTGGGCACTCCATTTAAAAAAAAAACATAGACAAAATTGAGCAAGTTCAGAGAAGAGTTACCAATATCTGAAGGACTGTCACAGTGCAGAGGGATCAGCCCTATTCTCATTTGCACAAGGAAAGACTAGAAGCAATGGGATGCAACTGAAAGGGAGGAGAGACAAATTGGATATTAGAAAAAACTTTCTGACAGTGAGGGTGATCAATGAGTGGAACAGGTTACAATGGAAGGTGGTGAGTTCTCCTTTAATGGAAGTGTTCAAACAAATGCTGGACAAATATCTGTCTGGGATGGCTTAGTGAATCCTGCACTGAGCAGGGGGTTGGACCCGATGACCCCAGAGGTCCCTTCCAACTCTACCATTCTATGAATATTTAGATCTCATGTACTAGCACTGCTAGTTTATCCCAATACAGGGCTGGTGTGATCTTATTATCCCTGTACAGACATGTTAACATGATGCTGAGAAGTGTGTGAGATTCCTCCTCCCATGCATATTCTCTAGCTTCTGTCCTTCCTCTTTTTACACAGTATATGTTCTCTCTCCATCCAGAACCTCTCCTCCCTATCTAATAGCTTGCTCTATTATTTACAATATCTTGCCCTTCCTGTGATTAACTGAAATGTTAAGAGGGGGGAGGGCTAGAGCAGAGAAAACAAAGGAGTTTAACCTTGAGTTGACAGCAGCAAAGAGCAATCGGTTGCTGAATCTATGTCAGAAGCAGCAGCACAGCCAGCTATGTACAGGAGTTGCACAGACTCTACAGTAGCAAAATGATAGTAATATTTTAAAGGGGATGTCTCATAACTCCTGACCATGTGTCCTATTAGGTCATATGGACATTATAGAAGAGGATACCCACTCATAATCCCCTTTTAAAGTTAGAATATATAGCAACTCATGGTTTCCATTCTGGCGGACTCAAATTATCATCTGAATGTCCATTTTGTAATACTATATTTTATCTACAGCAGCCATTGCACTGCTGGCTTTGGCTTTCCCTTGGAAAAATCAGCTGTTTGTCATGGGGCAGTGGGGATGGGACCTAGGAAATCAACTGATTGTCCCACGGGCCACATTTCAAAAAGGGTTGTCACTGATGACAGAACTCCTTTAATGAAAAAATATTTTGAAAGTTACTTATATTTGAATTTAGGAAGCAAATGTCTTAGGAAACGCTCAAAAAAATCAGTGCAAAGGTATCTATAGCCGTTAAGATTTGAAAGGAGGGTGTCTCACATAGGAGACCCTCACCTTTCAGGAGGACAGGGGTTATCTGACCACCATTCACCAATTTAAATTTTCTGCGAGGGGTTGCTTTTACATTTGAAATGAATGACGATATGAGAGTGCCTCTCTCCTTTGAAGTATCTGGCAGTTATGGAAAGAGTTGATGAAGCAACATAGCTGTTGTGTCTACACTGGGGACTTGGCAGTGACCCTATGGAGGAAATACTAAGTCTTACTGAATGCAGTGAAATAGAGCATTGTCTTATAGGGGTTAAAGTGGTTTTCTTGGCAAAAATACTATTTATAACCTATGTGATAGGTCATCAATTAATGGTTGTTGGGGATCCCCTATTGCAGATCCCCAGGAATCAGCTGATCACCTGGCCCCCTGTATGTATCAGCACTGACAGTGGGCGCCTGATCAATTGATTGGCCGGGGTCCCAAGCCTAAGGGTAGGTCATCAATAGTATTTTTGCATGGAAAACCTCTTTAGGCTAAACTGAAGGAGATATGTATGAATGTTTACTTATTCAAGTAACACTGATCAACAGCCACAATGTAACTTTGGGCTACATACAGATCTTAACATACCATCTTCCAAGCTATGTCATGTATTTAACAGATTATATCTCTAAACTCTAAGAAGCTGTTTCAAGTTGAGCATTCAATCTAATATGCTTAGATATGTTATCACAAATGACATTATAAATCAACAATTTGTGTTACAAATGGAAAGTATTCTATAATGTAACAGAGTTCTAGAAATCATCATAAAGTTCTGTAATTTTGTGTTCCTAATGGGCATGCAGGGTCATTCCTATTATGCAATATATGCAATTCAGACTTCTTCCATCTTGGCATGCTTATTTCTATACTATATTGTTGTAACATGTTACATGTAGCATTATTAAAGTAGTAGTCAAAAAGGCTGCTACTCGCTCATTTATACCAGCCTATGTTAGTCTTTTTTTTAGGAGATGCTGCCCTTTAACCTGTATTTTTGATTCTGAGTTTCTCTTTACAAATGCATCTTTGTATTCAGTGCAAATATTGCTACCCATGTCTGAAACTGCTGGAAACTTTATTAGCTTCATAAAATTTTAGGTGTGGTCTGTTCCAAAGTATCCAAAATCAACAGCTAGGGTGGATGATTTCTACCCACCTTGAAAGTAGCTGAGTTTGTGGCTATTTGTACTTTACTCTTTAACATGTAACCATTTCATTTTCTTTCCCATAAATCAATACTACACATGGTGATAACAATCTTTCTCCACCTATCAGTGGAGTGATAGAAAGAGCAGATTGCTTAGTTATTATAATGAGCCAACAGCCCATCCCTCACCTATGACATCACCCACATCGGCGGGCAGCAATACCATGTGACTCCTTGTTGGCACTCAACCAGAAGTGGCTGGCCCAACTCAGCAGGACTGAAGAGTTCAAATCCCCGGATAGCCACTTTGATGGATTTATCCAGGGCAAAACAATTTTTGCAAAGCTGCTCACCATGCTACACAAGCATAAAAGAAGTCATACCTCATCGATTCTCTGCTACCTCCACTCTGCCAGTTGCTTCTTCAGCAATGATGATGTCCTGACACAGGGACATGTGATCGTTGCAATTAATCATTGACTGCAGCGATCACATGTCCGTGGTGTCTGAGACTTCAATGTTACTGCAGGAAGCCGACAGCAGCGAGGGATCGAGCATGAATAGAATGAGAGCAGTGATGATTGGATGAAGTGAGTAAAACGTATTTAGTATTTGTCCAGTCTAGTAAGCAGCTCTGCAAAAATTGTGTTACCCTGGATAACCCCTGTAAGGACCTTTTATAAAAGGCAATGACCGCCCAAATGATCATCTGTATGAATGCTCATTCCCAATAATGGGTCTATGTAAGAATTACTAGTGATTGAACGATAAATACATGTTCACTTGTTTGTTTATAAGCGCTAATAAACAAATGCCAATCAACTTTATGTGTTTGATCGACGCTCATTACAAGCAATTTAGCTGCCCATGTAAAAAAAACCTTAATTGCCATTCTTTCACCTAGTTTCCAAGTTATCTCGGATATCTCTGTTCCATTCTGTCACAGTTCATAATTTCTTGAGCTCCATAGAAATAGTCAATGGTTGAGGATAGAGCCAATTCAGACACACAATATCTGACCTGTTAAGTTTTGCTTTTGATGGTTATTTGAATATATGTGTGCTTATGTATGCCAGGTTTATGTGTACTTACGTATGCCAGGTTTAAGTCTGTTCCACTTTTTTGTGTGTTTTCACTGAGTAAAGACAATACTGATTTGCCATAAAAGGGTTGATGTCAGTATGATTGATTTATAACAGGGCTGTTTTCCATTTGACACATGCACGCACTGCATATTTGCCTGTCACTTTTTCTTCGCTTTTGGCAATACAATCGTTTCTTCCCAGTTGGTCGGGGCTCTCTCCAACTTGTTTTGGATTTTGTAGCTCTACTGGGACTCTTAGGAATATTTTTGTCAGTCTACTTTAGATGTGAGCTATTTTACTTACGCAGCAACTAAATGATAAGTTGCATAATTATAACTGTTTCACTTTTATAGTGTTTTGACAAATTCAAGCATTTTTGAAAACTGACTAAAGCTTGTGCTTACAAATAATTTGGAGCAAAGTAAAAATATTTAATAGTCAAACAATAATCAGTGTCTAGATTCATTATATTGTGAAATTAAAAAAAAAATTTACAGGCAGATCATAAGCATAAAAAAACATAACAAAATATGTCATCTGACTAACAGTTATATTCCAGTGCTCTGAGAATAGATTGTAAATCATTGAATACGGACCCACAAAATGTGTATACATTGCAGTATATTTGTTGGAGAACACATAATATACATAACATAATATAAATACATGAATATTTTCACTGACATATAAGGAAATATCTATAATATCCGTCTATTGGCTGCTGGGTATGGTTATGGGGACAGCTTAGTTGACTTTTGCCATGCTGATATTTCATCAACTCCAGTATATATTCTAAGATATCTCAGATGCCTCAAAACCTCCGGAACCACTTGAAAGAAGTAGATGGAGCTGATTGTTAACCTGCCCTTACTGTTCGAAAGCATTTTGGAAACATATAAGATGTACATTATAAGAAATAGTGTACATGTCAAGGTGCTTTCACGTGGTTGGAATTATCCCGCATTACTTACTGCAAGATGCAGTATATTCCGAACCAAAATCTGCAGCCTCCATGCAGATTTTGATGTAGAACTAAAAAAGACTTACTGTAATTCTGCCAGTAATTCCAATTTTCAATGTGACCGCTAGCACGGGCGCTGACAGATGCTTGATTTTCGAGCAGTGCATGTTCTATTTTTGGTTGTTTCAGCATTTTTAAACGCTGTGCGTCGCCCATTTGAAATCTATGGGCAGAGTTTTCAGCGCTGCTGAAAATGCAGCGTAACTTGGTGCCGCATTTTTAACAGCGCAAAAAGCCCTAGCTATACGATGTAAAAAAAAAGGAATACTCACCTAGGAGGCGCCATCTGTGTCCCTTCCGCTCCTCTCTGGTGTTCCTGCAGGCTTCCATGCAGTTGTCATAAGGCCTCTCTTCTCCATATAGGGAGCCCAGTACTATGAATATGGCATTATTATTGGGGGCCCTGTTACAGGTTTTGCATTGGAGCCCAGGGGCTTCAAGTTATGCCTCTGCCCTGAACCAACATACTGCTTATATAAATGCTAGGAGAAGACCATTGTTTACAAACAAATAGAGAAAACATATATCAGAATGTGGCTTCCAGCACAATTAGCACATGGCTGATTTTCCCATGAGAAGCCACAGCCAAGCATATCGCCATCAGCAGCCGCTGATGACTGGCTGTCCTTGTAATACAAAGGCTGATCAAAGTCTGCTGTTTCAGATCATGTGGGTGTCCAAAGTTGGAGACCCCTCTTCTATAATATCTATTTAGGACAATTCCTTTAAGTGGGTTTCAAGAGCAAGCACAGTATGGCCTCTGGCACAATAGCATATTTGGAGCCGTGTGCTGTCCATGTTAATCTACGGACAGCTCATGGCCCCTTTATAGCCTATGAGGCTATGCACATGGATATTTTTCGTGCAGACTTTCGGTTCATCGCATTTCCTATTCCTGTCTGTATCACAGACAAGATATTGGTGATGTCGACTCTGAGTCGACTTGCACACACACAAAGTGCGCTGGAGGCCTATGGTGAACAAAATCACTACATGCAAGAATATATAATTTGACAATTTGTCATTGACAAGACTGCTATAAGCTATAAGCATCTACAAGATTATAGCGCAGCCCTCAAAATCAAGCCTCCCTGCATCTTCTCCATCTACTACATGAAGTCATCCAGTGAATGCATATAGTTCATAGGAGGCTGAATAGTGACCACACTCTGTGAGGAAAACCGTTTGGATTATTTTTTTTAATGACTGTTGTAAAAAGATGAAATGATTTGCTAAATAAAACAGAAATGGATACTATGATCAGAGGGTAAACGAAAGCCTTTCCACAATAGGAACTAAAAATAGATCAAAAGTCAAGGCTTGTCTTGAATGTGTATTGTTTTGTAATAGAATGCATTGCTCGTGGATTAGTATATGCAGGATTCTGCCAAATCCCTTTATTTGGCACTTAGCTAAAGTCCTATGCTGAATTCTAATGAGTATGTGCTGGAAAGCTTTTCTAAACATCAATATATGCTGCTAATCATTTCATCTAGGTATGTGCGGCTGGGGTCCAACACACTGCAATGAAATGAGTTTCATTGTGACATACTACAGATACATAATATTCTTACTGCCAAACTGTGGAAACAAATGGGCAACATGCAATATTCTAAGATATTTATTTCTGGCAGGATTATTTTGTCTTCCTATCAGTGTATGCCGGAGTTACTTTTGGTCTGTCATGGAGTTGTATATTTTCATGATCATGCAAGGGTTGTTTCACATATCATATACTGTACTTAGTTTAACGCATGGATATGTTTTAAGAGGACAATTTAATCACTTAAGGGCATTGTTAGAGGAGTAATTGTAATTTTGTGTCTGTAACTGTTACGGCACTCTGCCCCCCGAGCGCCAGTTGGGGTGCCCTGATCTCCTGCACCCCACTGTCCCTGCCTACTTGCCTCGGCCCTGGCTAACCCCAGGCGGACAACTGGGCGGCAGTCCCTGCGCTGGCTAGGGACCTGGCGACTACCTGGATGGAACTACTAACAGGGGACAGAGTGCCGACAGAAGAGGCAGGTGTAACAGACCAACAAAACTACTAGGTGGATCAAGGCTGGAGGTGAAGCTCACAGGCAAACGAAGGATACTCACAAGCAACTAGGACAGACTAGAATAGACCTGACTAGAGGCTAGCAGAACCAATAACTGGCAGTGAGTTCAGGTCACTGCCAGTCTTTTAACTAAAAGCCTCCGCCCCGGGGCGGAGAGTGGGAGGAGACGACTCTCCCACTGTTGCATAAGGGAGGTGGATGAGAGCGGGCGGCACCCTACGGGCGGACACGCCCACGCCGCAGCACGCTGGCTGCTCCACGCTGCTGCGCGCTGGCTGCTCCCCGCCGCCGGGAGATCCCTGACAGCACAGCTCCGGGACGCCGAAGCCGAGCTCGAGGCGGCGCGCGCCGGCCGCGGGACCCAGCGCCGCCCTGCATGGTAACATTACCCCCCCTCTGACAGGGGACCTCCGGGCCCCCGGAAACTCGACCAGGCTTATCTGGAAAACGACGGTGGAACCGCCGTACCAACACGGGAGCATGAACATCACATGCGGCCACCCAGGAGTGATCTTCTGGTGGAAAACCCTTCCAGGCCACCAAGTATTGTAGGATTCCTCGACACCGACGAGAGTCCAGTATCTCCTGGACCTCGTATTCGACTTCATCCCGGACCAGGGTGGGCGGAGGGGGACCGGAGGTGGGTATCACCGAAGGGACAAAAGGTTTCAGCAGCGACTTATGGAATACCCTGTGAACCCTCCATGTGGCTGGCAACCCCAGCTCGTAGGCGAGTGGGTTCACCACACGTGTGATGGCAAACGGCCCCACGTAACGTGGCGCCAGCTTCAAGGACGGGACCCGCAATTTGAGATTTTTAGAAGACAGGTATACCTTCTGTCCCACCCTGTAAGGTTCAGACACAGACAGACTCTTCCCACTGCGCAACTGCATACGGGCCCCCGCTGCCTCCAAGTTTCTCTGCACCTCTTTCCATACTCCCCGAAGCGTATCTGTGGCGTCATCCGCTGCCGGACAGGGCGACGGAGTAGGGATTGCTGTAAGGAAGCGAGGATGCTGGCCGTATACACTAAAAAATGGGGACACCCCAGTAGAAGAACAAAGGCGGTTGTTTAGTGCAAACTCTGCCAACGGCAGGAACTCTGCCCACTGGTAAGCCTTTTCGCTGGCAAACAACCGTAAATATTGCACTAAGTCTTGGTTCTTCCGCTCAGTCTGACCATTAGTCTGGGGGTGGAATGCTGACGAGAAGGACAGCGACGTTCCCAGGTTTCTGCAGAAGGCACGCCAAAACTGCGACACAAACTGAACCCCGCGATCAGATACAATATTTTGGGGAACCCCATGTAAGCGAATTATTTCCTTTACAAAAATCGTGGCAAATTCTTTTGCCGAGGGTAGCTTTTTTAACGCCACAAAATGTGCCATCTTTGAGAACCGGTCGACCACCACTAAGATAGTGGTGCACTTCTGGGATTCTGGTAGGTCAGTGATGAAATCTACTGATAGGTGAGACCAGGGACTGGAAGGAACCGGTAGTGGTCTCAGGGGACCCTCCGGAGGACGCCGCCGACTCTTATTGCGAGCACAGACCGAGCAACCCCTCACAAAGTTGCGGATCTCCTGAGACATGCCCGGCCACCAGAAGTATCGGGAGCAAAGCTCCAGGGTCCCCTGGAACCCTGGATGCCCGGCGAGAGCCGACGAGTGGGACTCATCCATGACTCTAGGGCGTAGGGTCTCTGGCACAAACCATCTGCCCTCCGGCACCCCTGACGGAGCGTCCTGCTGAGCATCCTGTAGTTGAGGGACGAAGTTAGACTCTAACACTGCCACCACCACGCCGGGGGCTAAGATATTCTCGGGAGTCATGGTCCCACTGTCTGGTACCCCGAAACTCCGTGACAGGGCGTCCGCCTTCACGTTCTTCTCTCCGGGGATATATGTCACGACGAAGTTAAACCTGGCGAAGAACAACGCCCACCTGGCTTGACGAGCAGTGAGTCTTTTCGCATTGGCGAGATATACCAGATTCTTGTGATCAGTATATACGGTAATTGGGTGTCTAGCACCCTCAAGATGGTGTCGCCACTCTTCCAGAGCCCATTTGATAGCCAACAATTCACGGTTACCCACGTCGTAGTTGCGCTCTGCTGAATTGAACTTTCGCGAAAAGAACGCACATGGGCTATAGCCAGACCTCCCACTGACTTCCTGCGACAATACTGCTCCTGTCCCCACTTCCGACGCGTCTACCTCAATAAAAAAGGGTAGTAGTGCGTCCGGCTGTATTAGCACCGGGGCAGTCGTGAATGCCTTTTTTAGACGGCTAAAGGCCTCAAGGGCTGCAGGCGACCACTTACCCAAGTCAGCCCCCTTCTTAGTCAAGTCGGTCAGAGGTTGAGCAATAACTGAGTAATTTCTAATGAATTTGCGGTAGAAATTTGCAAAACCTAAGAACCGCTGGAGAGCCTTGAGGTTGTCGGGTCTGACCCAATGGGAGATTGCTGCTACCTTATCAGACTCCATCTGAATCTCTGTGGGGGAAATTACATAACCCAGGAAGGATACTTGTTTAGAGCCAAATGTACATTTCTCTAATTTGACAAAAAGTTGATACTCGCGCAAACGGGTCAGGACTAACCTCAGGTGCCGCACATGTGAATCCCAGTCAGGTGAGTACACCAGGATGTCGTCCAGATAAATGACCAGAAATACCCCCAGGAAGTCGTGGAAGACTGCGTTCATAAAACCCTGAAACACAGCGGGGGCATTACAGAGTCCAAAAGGCATGACCAGACATTCAAAATGTCCTAACGGGGTGTTGAACGCTGTCTTCCATTCATCTCCCTCTCTGATGCGAATTAAATTGTAAGCCCCCCTTAAGTCCAGCTTGGAGAACCAGTGAGCCCCTACCACCTGATTCAACAAGTCAGGAATTAGGGGCAAGGAGCACTGGTTCTTCACAGTGATTTTATTCAAGGCCCGATAATCCACACAAGGCCTTAGTGTCCCGTCCTTCTTCTCTACAAAGAAGAGACCTGCCCCGGCAGGGGACCTGGACGGCCGGATATGTCGGTTGGCCAGAGCTTCCGAGACATAGGACTTGAGGGCTTCGTGCTCACGACCGGACAGATTGAAAATGGCTCCCTTAGGGATGGGACCGTCGGGAATCAGGTCGATACCACAGTCCCACTCCCTATGAGGGGGCAGAGCCTTAGACAGTCGTTTGGAGAACACATCCTGAAAGTCTGACAAATACTCCGGAATGAGCACCGTATCTGCGGAGCACACAGCTATGGTAGACAGGTGAGTGTGACACGATGACCCCCAATGAGTCAATTCCCGGGTGGACCAATCAAATTGGGGGTTGTGCAGTGCCAACCAGGGCATACCCAGCACCACATCAACCGACATTTTTTCCATCACCAAGAAAGACAGTTCTTCCGAGTGGAGGACCCCCACCGTGAACTGTAATCTTGGGGTCCTCCATCGTACCAAGCCTGTAGAGAGAGGGGTGGCATCAATGCTGGTAAAATGAATTGGCGTCTTCAACGCCACAAATTCCGCCCTCAGAGAACGGACAAAACCCAGACTTATCAAGTTAGCGGCTGCTCCGGAATCAATAAACGCCCGCCCTGATCGGGAAAAATCCCCGAATCTAACGTGACACGGTACCAAAAGTTTAGGAAGTACCTGAAGTCCTAGGCGATCCTCCCTGCAATCGCCTAGGACTCGGAGTTTTCCGCCGGTTCCGGCTGCGGGCGTTGAGACCTCAGTGGGCAGGTTATCACCCGATGTCCAGCTTTCCCGCAGTAGAGGCAGAGACGATGCAACAAACGGATCCGGCGTCGCTCTTTGGGGTCCAGCGGGTCCACCTCCATCGGCTCGGGCGCAGAGACTGGTAAGGAGGAGGAGGGGCCAGGGCCACTGACCTCCCTGACTCTACGGGTCTGCCTGTCCTGCTTCCTAGACCTGAGCCTCCTATCTGCTCTCACCGCTAGCTCCATAGCCTCCCTTAAGGACCCGGGAACGGGATGGGAAATTAACAGGTCTTTAACTGCGTCCGAGAGGCTCTGCAGAAAAACGTCCTTCAGCGCGCTATCGTTCCATGTCGTATCCCCCGCATAGCGTCTGAAGTTGGAGCAATAATCCTCCACACACGACAACCCCTGCCGCAGCGCCAACAACCGCGAAACCGCCAACCCCGCTCGGTCCGGTTCGTCGAAGATACTCCCGAGTTCCTGAAAAAAGGAGTCCACGGACTGCAGGCAGGAGGAACCCTCGGGGATGGAGAAAGCCCATGTCTGTGCTGAGCCCCGCAGCAGGGACATTATCAGCCCGACCCTCTGAGCCTCCGACCCGGAAGAACGGGGACGCATGCGAAAAAACAGGCGACACGCCTGTCGGAAAACAAAAAACTTGTTCCTCTCCCCAGAAAACACCTCGGGAAGAGGGCACTTGGGTTCGGGGCTGGTTGAGGCGTCCGACCCCTGCGACACCCCCCGCTGCTCCTGGGCCACCATGCGGGCGGATAAATCCTGGATAACAGGCACCAGGGCCTGCAGCTGGTTCGCGAGGGAACTGATCGCCTCCATGACAAGAACGGTTTTAAAGGGCCAGTTATTATGTTACGGCACTCTGCCCCCCGAGCGCCAGTTGGGGTGCCCTGATCTCCTGCACCCCACTGTCCCTGCCTACTTGCCTCGGCCCTGGCTAACCCCAGGCGGACAACTGGGCGGCAGTCCCTGCGCTGGCTAGGGACCTGGCGACTACCTGGATGGAACTACTAACAGGGGACAGAGTGCCGACAGAAGAGGCAGGTGTAACAGACCAACAAAACTACTAGGTGGATCAAGGCTGGAGGTGAAGCTCACAGGCAAACGAAGGATACTCACAAGCAACTAGGACAGACTAGAATAGACCTGACTAGAGGCTAGCAGAACCAATAACTGGCAGTGAGTTCAGGTCACTGCCAGTCTTTTAACTAAAAGCCTCCGCCCCGGGGCGGAGAGTGGGAGGAGACGACTCTCCCACTGTTGCATAAGGGAGGTGGATGAGAGCGGGCGGCACCCTACGGGCGGACACGCCCACGCCGCAGCACGCTGGCTGCTCCACGCTGCTGCGCGCTGGCTGCTCCCCGCCGCCGGGAGATCCCTGACAGCACAGCTCCGGGACGCCGAAGCCGAGCTCGAGGCGGCGCGCGCCGGCCGCGGGACCCAGCGCCGCCCTGCATGGTAACAGTAACACTCTTTAGTATACAGTACTGTATATAAGTATCAGGATTAGCGGGTGTGGATCTGCTGTACCAAACTGGTTTGACTTTGGGTCAAATCCAGGGGCGACACCTGAGGAACCCCAGTCTTCACTCTTTCACCCCACCAGTAGGGATGTGAGCCTTGTTGTAGGGGGCCCAGACTATTACACTGGAAGTGGTCCCAGTTATGTGGCAACTGATGCTACAATAGGTCAGGTGCAGTACCAGAGTGTTAAACAGAGGCGTAGTCAGAGAGTTCCAGGTTGAGGCACATGGTGTAACTTCAAAATGAAGGACAATCCAGAGGTCAAAGCTCACAATACAGGTTCAGTGCAGCACAATAAGCCATGAGTCACGGGAGGCTGTAGCCAAGAGAATGGTCAATATAACAGCTGAGGTCAGGAATGGATAAGGCAAAGATGTCAGGTATAGCCAGAGTTAGAAACCGGGAAGTTAGTATGAAGAGACAGCACCTTCATGTGGATCAGGGAGACTAAGAGCTAAGGCATCTTCCTTAGGAGGAAGGTGCCTGATATAACCAGAGGTGCTCCATGATTAGCAGGGGATAAATTAGGAAAGGGCATACTGGTCCTTTAACAGCACAAGCATGTGTGTGCATGATTACAGCAGACTCCGGAATATGACCAACTATATCAGAATCATGCAGAACATTGTAATGCGCATGTCTGTTACCCCTTAGCATTCTGCTATAAAACCCATGCCTGATAATAAAAGAGTAGAGTCACTCTTGAAAACACATCCGTGTGTTACTTCTGTTGATTCTCTAAGCTCGTACCGATCACACCCAATTCCGCACTCATATTCAACAGCGCAGTTGTGCTAACAGTAATTTGGTGCCCAATGGGTTTCTTTTTAATTGTGTACTTGACAAGCCTAATAAGTACATTACAAACAGAGTCAAATTAAATACAGGTGTTTACTTAAAGTGTATCACATTTACAATTTGGTTAGATTTTTTTAATGTCAGAAACATGCCCAGTCAACTTACTAGGGGCAGACATGCTTACATGCTTAAAGCAATATAAGCAACAGTTGAATATACCCTAAACAGTATTAGGGTTACTATTCCCTTAATGAAACAGCAGTTAACCACCATTTGTGCAGTTCTTACGGTTGCAGATTGTAATGACAATTCTTTCCTCTATTTGCAACAAGTTTTTGTGCACGTAACAGAGGTGTTGTTATGATGGTGCACTTACTGTCATGGTCCCTCAAGCGGTCATGGAAATACTGCTTAGGCCTTAGTCAGACGGGCGTTTTTTCGCGCGATTTGCGCATCGCATGTCGCATGCGCAAATCGCGTGACCGGCGGCGAAAAATCGCGGGAAAAATCTGCACCTAGCCGCGTTAATCGTCGCAGCAAAACGCCCGTCTGACCGGAGAAAAATCGCCGTGCGCATCAAAATGCGCATGAAACTTAGACTGACCGGCGAAAAAAATGATTTTGGTGCGCACATAAAACGCAGAACGCAGATAGGTGCGATCTGCGAATCGTCGTGTCCTATAATTTTTCGCATATCCGCATAAAAAGCGGACATGTGACCGATACCATAGCGAACCATTGGTTCTATATATGCGCAAATCGCGCGAAAAAACGCCCGTCTGACTAAGGCCTTAGAGTACAAACTAAATATCTTTCAGCTGTCAGACTCATTAATTATGAGACCTCCCTGCTAGTACTCTCATATATCACAATCAAGAGGTGTACAGATCTAATTCCAGCTTCATTATTTTGGCTGAATTTGAAAGGAGGCAAATAGGGGCAGCAGGAGCAGACCATGACATTGTAAGTGTATACGTTTCTGGAGATAATGGGAAATAAAATTAGGGTTCTTGAAAATATTTTGACACTCCCATTGCTAATGTAGATTTTGAGTTTTTTGTAGATTTTCCAAATATCATGAAAATGGACAAGCAAAACAGACAGTGGTAATTAACAATGAGGTTGTGCAGAAACCACTCTCCTGGAATATCTGCTCAGGAAGCAGAGCTGATGGCACCTGCTGAAGCATGTAAGCTGGTTTCAGGTAAGACTTTTAATGCCTACACTGACTCAAGGTATGCATTTGGAATTGCACATGATGTTGTACCATTGTAGTGTAGCAGAAATTTCATGGGTTCCTCAGGTAAGCCAGTCTAGAATGCAGAGGCAGTGTTTTTCTTGTATAAGGCTTTATCTCTTTCTGCACAGATGACTATCATGAAAGTGCACACTCATACGGGAGACAATGATTGAGGCTCCATAAAGCCAGAGAGCAGAAGCAGTAGCCAAAGCAGCAGCCTGACTCCCCTTGAATGAGGTAATGGCTGGTAACCAGGTTGCACCTGAAGCATGTGTGGATATCTCTATGTAGCTTAAATTGCAGAAGCATGCCTCAATGGGAGAAAAAGAAGAGTGGCAAAAGAAAAGAGCAGAAAATAATGCCGACGGAGCCCTGCATGCTCTACTTCATGATGTCACACCTGAGCCATGGGCCAACCCAGCAACTCAAGGTGGCAATGTATGATATAGTGTCTTATGCTTGGCTTTTACCAGGGTTCAACGCTGCTCTGACCCTGTTTGTGCAGGGCTGCATGGCATGTACCCATCACAACCCAGGCCAATTGGTAAAGGTACCTTCTGCATGCCGTGGCCAGACTATCCATTTGAGTGACTGCAGATTGACTACATATTGCTACCAGAGGTATTATGTTAGCTAGAGGCATGACTTGTAAATAAAATAAATAAAAATGCCAACGTCAATGCTACGGCTATGAACTTGCTGGACAAAGTTATTTGTATGTATGATGTAGCAGAACGCATAGAAAGTAATAGAGGTACACATTTTATTAGCCCTCTCTACTCAGTCAGAACCATGCCTAAGATCAAGCTGTTCCTATATGAAGCTTTGTTTCGTAAGACCTCTGTTACAGGCCTACAACTTTTTGAAGCCCAACATGAGAACCTTACCTCCCACGTGACTGCCTTATATCAGGAGTTTACTGTCACTCATAAATGTGTATTTTCTTTGATTCCAGATGCAGACTCAAAGAAGAGGTTGCATAGTTTGCTTTCAGGTGACTGGGTTGTCCTCAAGGACATATCAGAAAAAGTTTGGAACTGAGATTTGATGGACCATACCAGATCCAGTTGACTACTTCAGTCAAATTGGAAGGAAAAGACAACCGAATGCACGCCAGCTCCTGAACCAGAAAAATGCTCAGACTCTTGTAACTGTTGCTATGTGCTGCCATGCACACACATGGACTCAATAATGTGTTGAAAGATGATTGGAACAATAAGTTTGTTAAACATCATAAAGTACTTGTTGCAGCATTTGATGATGCAGAAAAACTGGTGAATATGTACTCACACTCCTATAGCGTCCTCCTCTACGCCCTTGGTGACTATACCCTTTACTATGGAGGAGATCAGGCCATAGTCTAATAAAAGTCTTGATACTCATGTGTTGTCACAAAAATACCAGAGAAGAGCTGCCCCAATAATGCTTGCAGCATGGCTGTTACGTTCTTGCTGAGCATATATGCACCATGCCCAGAACGGATGTGAGGCAATATTCACACAGGACAAATAAACACCTGTAAGTACCAGATAAAACACCACCCAAACATAAACAATGGGAAAGATTGGGAATCTAGCCTTACCAGACAAAGGGGGGGGGGGGGGATATCCCTCCCTAAAGTGGGGAGATCGTCCCGAGAAGGATGACCCCACGTTTCGAACCTAGGCCAACAAAACTAGCCCTAGGTTGAGACAGGAAATGTCAAAAAGCAGGTGGTAATCAAATTCCACCAGATATGGAAGCCTTGATTTCGATTCATCTCAGGATATTACTGTTCTGTTGGCTAATTGTATAGTTGGGGGCATACAGAAAGAGAACTCTTACAATAGGGTCCCCAAGGGGAGTGAAAGGTGAAGAAACATGTTGAGTACTGTAAATGGGCCTGATTAGTCATGTATGGCGCTTATAACTACAGTACATTTTTGGAGGCGATCTCTGATCAGCTCCCCTTCTAGCATTATAATTGGTACCATATCTCTAAAGGATATGGTTTCTTTCTGGAGCATATTCTACCTTGAACTAATATTAAACAAAACTCAATAATAAAAAAAATTCAATACCTGTGAAATTTTTGGCTGTATACCCCAGTTTAACATTGTTGTTTCTCTAACGCTAAAGTTTTATGTACTACTTACAGTGTTTTTCTCTTGTTTTTATATACCCAACTTTAATCTCGGGAGAATATAAATTTTATAATTTTATTGAGATAAATAGAGATGAGCGAACATACTCGGTAAGGGCGATTTCGCAATCGAGCACCGCGATTTTCGAGTACTTCACTACTCGGGTGAAAAGTACTCGGGTGCGCCGGGGGTGAGCGGGGGGTTGCAGAGGGGAGTGGGGGGGAGAGGGAGAGAGAGAGGGCTCCCCCCTGTTCCCCGCTGCTACCCCCCACTCCGCCGCACCCCCCCCCCCCCTGCCCCCCGGCGCACCCGAGTACTTTTCACCCGAGTAGTGAAGTACTCGAAAATCGCGGTGCTTGATTGCGAAATCACCCTTACCGAGTACGTTCGCTCATCTCTAGAGATAAACCGTTCTCAGTATTTTCTCTTAAAATGCTGTATATTGAAATAATTGTACAAAATCCTAATAAAAACAATTTGGAAGAAAATAAAAAAAAGCAGGTGGTAACAACTAATGGCAGCAGGAGCAATGACAGGAACAACACTAAGATATTAATCAATACACCAAAAATCAATATACCAACTACTTAGCTTAATCTGGAACTAGGACAAAAATGTCTAGACCAACTTCACTCAAGAGAGATGAATATAATCAGCAACTAGTGAGAGCAGAGGTTGCAACATATAAACCGCCTCTCAAATAGATTGGCCAGCTAAGGAAAACACAAACCACCTAGGGAAATTCAACATATGACTCCCAATGACCCTTTATCACTGACAGGGAAAGCCAAGGGTTAACAAATGTACAACCACAAAAGTGTCATACTGTGTCTCGGACTGATCTAGTATCGGCAGTCTGTTTCTGCCTCGCGGCTGGTATACTATGGCCCCGTCATTGCCGTCAAACTGTGACAGTGGCTTGGTGACCCCTAGTTGGTTCTTTATTGCTTATGGACTGAGGATCATCATGCCATCTTAGTTGCCCACAGAAATGTCACTACGAACTGTTATTCCTCCTGGAAAAGGTGTGCGTGAATGGAGGTTACAAATTGTGGTTACAAAACTCTGTTTTGTTTTCAAATTACACCCCCTATCAAGATAGCAATAGGTTTCTTAATGAGCGTGTACTATGTGTGGGGGTCAAACACACATTGGGAGAATCACTACACCGTTTAAATTATACAAAAAAAGGTGGGTCTCAAAATTGGACAACATAACACGGTAGAGAATGGGGCCAGATCATGGGATGCACTGCTCTTTGGATGACAGTTGTTAAGCGTTCTAGATCACACGGTAGTAGCCATGTCCCCGAATATATGCATAGTCTGTGGTCATGAAGCATACAAATGGTTCCCTCTTAATCATATAGACATTTGTATCCTTGCTAGGCTTATAACTGCCACCCTTGTGTTACCGCATGATGGTCTGTCAAACATCCACTCTTCAAGAAAGCTGCAGATAACTGGCCGAGTCTATATGGTAAGCCTCATGTAGTGTCTATGGGCATGGCTAGAAAATTTTTTAGTTCATTATTTATTTACCCATTCATATTACAGATGTGGGATAAGCTAGTGGAAGCTACAGGTTATCTAGATGATCAAATCTTCGCAGTATTGGAGCTACTTAATCAAACTAATGTAATTCAAGCTCAATTGATTGCAGTTACTAACCAATACACAATAGTGCTAGATTACCATACAGCTGCTCAGGGTGCAATGTGCCAGATCATGGACCCACCTGTTGTCATTATAAAGCGCTTCACAGAAAGTACGACTTCTAAAAAATGATTTTTATTGATATAGAAATTAAAATTCTGGGCTACGAAACTGACAACACATAAACATACAAGGGTACAAACTGTAATACTCAATAATATAACTGGTAGAAGACAGTTTTTAATGTCCAGCTGCAATGATTAGCTCAAGACAGGACAAATACTTCTCCAGCAGTTGGATTTATTACAGTTATTACTCATCAGAGGATCAGATTGTACTTGCTCCACATCCTGGACTGTCTTAACATTGGTAGGACCAAAGCACCAACAAGCAGAACGAACTGTTAGAGGAGCAAACCATATACAGATATACAGGATGGGATGTAAGGTCAGATCAGCCCGGTTCCCAGGGCATACACACTCAAAGAGTGTGACGGCTAAAGGAGCGCAACAGATTCAAGAACAGCATCCACACCCTAAAAAACTGATATCCCCTAAAGGATGCGCATCTCCAGGATTATTGGGTGTGCTAAAAATGGGACAGGAAGGTCCACTATGCTCAATAAGAAGCGTGCAGAGTCAGATGTCTAGAACTCACTATTCGTAGGAAAGGGTACGATTATAGATACAGAGCTCAGTTGAGGATTTAGAACTCAATCAAAAATAGATTATTATAGAAAACTTCAAGTTGGGTTCAAAGATCGACTGAAAATTCAGAGTTTGAAAAGTAAATGTGAAAAAAAGATACGTTCAGGTTCGGTTCAACGTGTTTCATCGGGAGTACCCAGATTGATCAGGAATCCAATGGATATAGAAGGAAATCAACCAACTCAAATCGATTACGCCTGCAGTAGACACAGCCTGTATAGAATTGTTCATGGCTAGGTCAATGGCTAAACGCACTTGCAATTGTTACTGTAAATAAGAGTATGAGCTGAAATATGATGAAGTCACAAGGCTACAAAGGCCCAAAAAGTCCTGAATTACTGATATAAGAATAGTACTAATGATCCTACAGAACTATGAAAGCAGCTGTGGAAATAGCAACCCTAATGTACACTATATGGACAAAAGTATTTGGACACTAAGGAAAATCAGCTAATATGCAAATACTGAGTTTGCCAAATGGTATGCTGGGAAGGGTAAGGGTAAAATAAAAAGCTGCTCATTTTGTAAAAATTATTCATTCATCCGATTGAGCACTTGTGGGACGAACTGAAGTGACGGGTACGACACCGCCACCCACGCCGATCTTCACAACAATCTCTTCTCACAGCCTTGCATGAAGAATGGTGAACTGTTCCTGCCCAGACTTACAGAGAACTTGTGGAAAGTATGCCTTGACATGTTGTCGTTGTAATACAAGCAAAAGGAGGGTCGACACATTACTAAATAGGATAATAAAGCACTTTTTCTGAAAAACATGCAGTGTCCAAATACTTTTGTCCATATAGTGTAATAGTAAATGGAGTAAATGTCAGCCCTGGGGGTTCTTTCTCTCAATTCTATCATTTAGTTGTTCCTTCTAGATAACAGGATGGTCAACAAACAACCATCTACCTCCTTGCTGGATAGAAGTTTCATCATAAACAGGATACCTGGATACACATCCACAGGACCACGGTCAACTCGTGAAAATAGCAGACTCTGCCTAGAGATATGACACGTCAGCCCATGATCACTTCATCACTTCAGGTCCAGAAGGTGACCAGTTATTTAAGAATGATGCAGCACATTGTAATGCGCATGTCTGTTACCCCTTGGCATGAAGCCAGTTGCATGCTGCTATAAAACCCACGCCTGATGATAAAAGAGTAGAATCACTCTTGGAAACACATCTCATGTGTTATTTGTCAATTCTCCGAGCTTGTACTGACGACATTCGATTTGGCACCCATATTATATGCAATGGTGCAGTTGCGCTAACAACATATACAATATATTAGATAGATTGATAGATAGATAGATAGATAGATAGATAGATAGATAGATAGATAGATATTAGATAGATAGATATGAGATGGATAGATAGATAGATATTAGATAGATAGATAGATATGAGATGGATAGATAGATAGATAAATAGATATGAGATGGATAGATAGATAGATAGATGGATAGATAGATATGAGATAGATGGATAGATAGATATGAGATAGATAGATAGATAGATGGATAGATAGATATGAGATAGATGGATAGATAGATATGAGATGGATAGATAGATAGATATGAGATAGATAGATAGATAGATAGATAGATAGATAGATAGATAGATAGATAGATAGATAGATAGATAGATATGAGATTGAGATAGATAGATAGATAGATAGATAGATAGATAGATAGATAGATAGATAGATAGATAGATAGATAGATAGATATGACATACAATATATCATGTTCATAAGAGATCAGTGTATAACTTCCAATAGTTAATGTTGTGCAATCATTTGGGCCCATTAAAATGTTTGTAAAGCGCTATAAACATACAGACACAATATCTCATTATTCCAGTCTTGTAACCTGACAGTGAGTTATTTGCAGAGATCTTTTGCAATGTCACAATCAGTAATAAAATCTTGTCAGGGTTTTGCAACTCAGATTTGTGAACTGTTACAGATTTACAAGTTCACAGTATATATAGGAATGTGAAAATGAAGCTGTTCCAACATTGCAAGGAACTATCATGTTAAAGCATGAGTGATTTAGGACAGTTATATTTGTTATAAATGTACAATGGTGGGAATTTATCGTCAGGGAAATTTTGATGCCAGTTTTCTGACATGTTTTTTTTCCCTTCTCCAGTTTAAAGGAACCCTGTAATCACTTCTAACTACATTATGAGGCTCAAAGGTGATATAAGAGGGGTTCAAGGCAGTGGTGTTTCTTACTTACCGGCGCCTCGTTACAGTATTGTGTCAGCACAAATTTGCCACGCACATACAGGGTGACTCTTTTCAGGTAGCTGAGTGTGTGCAACCTCCCATGCATCTCTAAGAGAGAGTGCACACACAGAGAAGGCTGAAAAGAGTCCCACTGTGTGCACATGGCACCATTGTAGGGACACAAAGCTAGAACAGGATGTCTGGTGAGTATGAAAAACTGCTTCCCAGACCCCCTATCCTATCACACTTAAGCATCATAACATAGTTTATGGGGCTCAAAGATGATGACAGGTTTCCTTTAAAATGCGATAAATCCATCAAATGTAGCAAAATATTAATACATTTTATTATAATAATAATAGTCTTTATTTATATAAAAGCAACATATTCCGCAGTGCTACCAAAAGAACAACAGAGACAAAACCACGGTTACATAGTAATCAGTTGATGGAAACAATAGGGGTGTGGGTCCTGCTCCAACAAGCTTGCATACTAAAGATAATGGGGTGATACAGAAGGTAAAGGGGCTGGAGATGTGCATGGTATGGCGAGGTGGAGAGTGTGGGATGCTATACACATAGACAATGGTCAAATTGAGCCATATAATGGGCAAATTGGTATGACTGCAGGGGACGGTTGATTGCGGCTAGCAGGGATTGCAATCGGTAGGACAGGGAGTAGGCGGAGTAAGGAGGGGTTTGGTTTAGAAGATATGGTATGTCTCTGTATAGAGGTGCGTTTTAGAGCATACCTGAAGTTCAGTGTGTCGGGGATTGCATGGATACTTTTAGGTAGCCCGTTCCAGAGGACTGGTGCTGCTCTGGAGAAGTCTTAAAGGCGGGAATGAGAGGTTCGAGTTAGAGAGACACTTAGGTCCGCTGTCCACGGGTGATGTGGTATCCCGCGGCGAAGCTGTGCCGCGGGAGCTGCCGCCAGGGAGCAGGAGCCGCCGGCGAATCTCTGCCGATCAGCCTTATCTAATAGATATTAGAATTACAATGATTTTCCGCTCGTGGACTGGTGCCGGCGCTTTCCATAGCAATGCTATCAGAAGCATCGGCCAGCGTGATTCGCCAGCGGTTTACCGTCGGCAAATAAACTGCACTGGACAGGGGGCCTTAGTTTGATTTCATTAGCAAAGCAGAGGGTGTGGACTGGGTGATGGATTGAGATGAGGGATGCAATGTAGGGTTGCACAGTGCTGTGGAGAGCTTTGTGGATGAGGGTAGTGAGTATGATTGAATTGAATTCTGTATTTAACGGGCAGCCAGTGCAGTGACCGGCACAGGGCAGAGGCGTCTGAGTAGCAGCTGGACAAGAAGATGAGCCTGGCTGCCGCATTCAAGATGGATTGCAGAGGGTAGACTCTGGCACAGGGGAGGCCAATCAGCAATGAGTTGCAATAATTGAGCTGAGAGTGGATGAGGGCAACTGAGTGTTTTAAGGGTGTCCACGGTGAGAAAAGGGCAGATTCTTGCGATGTTCTTGAGGTTCAGGTGATATGTTCGGGCAAGAGATTTATCAGATCTTTAAATATGTTTAGAGATGTGGAATTATTAAAAGATAAGAGGAAAAAAGAGGGAGTAGAGGACGAACTTGAGAGTTTAAGAGTCTATAAACTGATGTTTTGGTTTGGGAAATTTATTTTATTGTCCCTATATTCTATATATGGAAGTGAGATTGCTCAATTCCTGTAGAGTTTAAGAGGGTGCAGCCACTCCAATATACATCACACCTTCCCAGGAAGACCTGCAAATACATAGACTAAATGTAGGGAAAAAATGTTTGTAGGCACAATCCCTTTTCTTAAAGAGACACAAGACGTATTTCTAAGCTTGACTCCTCTGTTTGTTATTAAGAATAAATCCAGCATAAAATAGACGCGTTTCAGTGCCTTTGCATCTATTCTTCAGAATTTTAGTTGGGGACCCACAGTCAATGGTGTGTTCTCTGTACAGAATGGTGTTTAATAGGGAGGAATGCATCTGGAGGGAAAAATGAAAAAAAGCACATACAGAATGGGAGGAATTGAGCTAACCAGTAGCACGACATGTGAAAACACTTGGGTATACTAATAGATCAGATAGTGTGATGCAGCAGCAAAAAAAGCAAACACAATTCTGAGATGCATTAAGAGAAACATAGAGTCTAGATCACGTGAGGTAATTATCCCCCTCTACTCTTCCTTAGTCAGACCTCATCTGGAATACTGTGTCCAGTTCTGGGCACCCCAATTTAAAAAAGACATAGACAAACTGGAGCAAATTCAGAGAAGAGTTACCAAGATGGTGAGCGGTCTGCAAATCATGTCCTATGTGGAACGGTTAAAGGATCTGGGAATGTTTAGCTTGCAAAAAAGAAGACTTAAAGGGGTTGTCCCGCGAAAGCAAGTGGGGGTATACACTTCTGTATGGCCATATTAATGCACTTTGTAATATACATCGTGCATTAATTATGAGCCATACAGAAGTTATTCACTTACCTGTTCCGTTGCTGGCGTCCTCGTCTCCATGGTGCCGTCTAATTTTCAGCGTCTAATCTCCCGATTAGATGCGCTTGCGCAGTCCGGTCTTCTCTGTGTTGAATGGGGCGCTCGTGCTGGAGAGCTGCTCCTCGTAGCTCTGCCCCGTCACGTGTGCCGATTCCAGCCAATCAGGAGGCTGGAATCGGCAATGGACCGCACAGAAGACCTGCGGTCCACCGAGGGTGAAGCTCCCGGCGGCCATCTTCACAAGGTAAGTAAGAAGTCACCGGAGCGCGGGGATTCGGGTAAGTACTACCCTTTTTTTTTTAGCCCTGCATCGGGTTTGTCTCACGCCGAACGGGGGGGCTATTGAAAAAAAAAAAAACGTTTCGGCGCGGGACAACCCCTTTAATAGCTGTCTACAAATATCTGAAGGGCTGTCACAGTGCAGAGGGATCAGCCCTATACTCATTTGCACAAGGAAAGACTAGAAGCAATGGGATGAAACTGAAAGGCAGGAGACACAGATTAGATATTAGAAAAAAAAACTTTCTGACAGTGAGGGTGAACAAGGAATGGAACAGATTGCCCAGGAGGTAGTGAGTTCTCCTTCAATGGAAGTCTGCAAAAAGAGGCTGGACAGATATTTGTCTGGGGTGATCTAGTGAATCCTGAATTGAGCAGGGGGCTGGACCAGATTACCTGATGACCCTGGAGGCTTCTCCCATGCAGAACTTGGTGTCTCAGGGCACACAGCTCTGCTCATATTTAGAGAGGTTCAACCTGACAGCCTGGAGTTTGATCAGCCTCTACAGTGTTCTATGTCAGATTCTACAAAGAGAGCATATACAAGAATCTGTAAAGTGTTCATGGCCTCGTGCATAAAGACAGGGTTCCCCCTGAGGATCTATCCCCCTGAGTAATATTTTGGAATTTTTGCAACGTGGAATTGATAAGGGTCTCAGTGCTTTAACTTTAAAAGTACACGTATCGGCAATGACAGGCTTCTTAGGCCGAATGCACATAGGCGGAGGTTCCGTGCAAAATTTCCATCGTTGCACACTGCCATAGGATTGCATTGGTTTATGCAATCCTATGCAGACAGCCGCGATTTTGATTGTGGAAAACTCACACTGTAACAAAATTGCCATATGTCCTATTTCAGTGCGAGCCTCGCAAGGGCTTGCACTGCCGCATCACAATGACGCTCCAGCTCTGCACTGTGCATGTGTGGCTCTGCGAAAGTTGGCACATCCGCAGAGCAGAGCGAATACGCCAGACAGGTAAGCCAGAGATCACTGCAGGGGCATGGGTCACATCCCGCTGCGAGGATCTCAGTCAGAATCCAACCCGGCCGTCTGCATTCACCCTTAGGCCTCGGTCACACGGGCGTTTTTTCCCGTGATTTGCGGATCGCATGACGGATGCGCATCCGCAAATCGCGTGACTGGGGCCGAAAAATCGCCCGAAAAATCTGCTCCTAGCCGCGTTTCATTAGCAACGGGCCGGAGCAGTGCAGCGCTGTCCAGCGCATTGAATTCAATGGAGCCGGCAATACAGCCGGCTCCATTGAAAGCAATGGGCTGCGGGCGATCTCACGATGAATTTTCAGGAAGGGCTTAAAAATATAAGCCCTTCCCTGAAAATCATCCAAAAATGTGTAAAAAGTAAAAAAAAATATATACTCACCTTGAACCGGCAGACGGAGTTCAGCCGCGGCCGGCCGGCAGTTCTCCTGAACTGCTGTGAGTAGTATTCAGCAGCCGGGGATTTAAAATCCCCGCCTGCTGAATGAGCTGCCTCTGATTGGTCACAGCCCTCACCAATCAGAGGCAGCTCTCACTCACCCATTCATGAATTCATGAATGGGTGAGTGAGGGCTGCCTCTGATTGGCTCAGCACAGGGACCAATCAGGGGCAGCTCTCAGCTCCATTGAATTCAATGGGCAAACATCATTCTTCTCTGCCACAGCTGTTACAGCTCTGGCAGAGGAGAATGATTTGTCCAGTATATGTTGTCAATGGGGTCGTCGCTGCTGCCGCCGGCCCCATTGAGCGCATATAGAGAAGAGAACAGGAATCGCAGATCGCAGATAGGTGGGATCTGCGATTTCTGCTCTATAATTTATCGGACGAGCGCATAAAAAGCGCTCATGTGTCCGATACCATTGCAAAGCAATGGTTTTATAAAATCGCACATCGCATGCGCATCAGCAGATCGCACGGAAAATCGCCCGTGTGACCGAGGCCTGTGGCAGAAAAATCTCACAGGAGCTGTTAGTAAAGAGATTCCTCAAAGGGTCAGTAAGACTTAAATCACTGTTCTCCAGACCTATTCCCCAGTGGGATTTATCAGGGGTCCTTAAAGTGGTTATGTAATCCCCACTTTGAACCGTTGGAGGAGGTTGAATTAAAATTCCTTTCAATAAAAGTAAATTTCTTAAAAGCAATAACCTCAGCTAAAAGAATAGTGGAATTAAAAGGTGGAGCAAAGACTCCACACTCTAGATGTACACAGAAACCATAGATCTCAGAGTTTTAAGCTGAATGAGAATCTTCTGATTCTGTACTCCTCTAAAAATTAGGGCCAGCAAGATATCAAAATCTACACTCGGTGGATGGATTGAGCAAACTATCCAGGTGACTCATAAGGCTCAGAGCCTATAACCACCTACTTTTATTAGAGCACACTCAACACGTGCAGTGTCGACATCATGGGCAGGAAGGAACTTAGTCTCATTAGAGAACATTTGAACGGCAGCGACCTGGAGTCCACATAACTAGAGATGAGCGAACACCAAAATGTTCGGGTGCTCGTTATTCGGAACGAACTTCCCGCGATGCTCGAGGGTTCGTTTCGAACAACGAACCCCATTGAAGTCAATGGGCGACCAGAGCATTTTTGTATTTCGCCGATGCTCGCTAAGGTTTTCATGTGTGAAAATCTGGGCAATTCAAGAAAGTGATGGGAATGACACAGAAACGGATAGGGCAGGCGAGGGGCTACGTGTTGGGCTGCATCTCAAGTTCACAGGTCCCACTATTAAGCCACAATACCGGCAAGAGTGGGCCCCCCCCCCTCCCAACAACTTTTACTTCTGAAAAGCCCTCATTAGCATGGCATACCTTTGCTAAGCACCACACTACCTCCAACAAAGCACAATCACTGCCTGGATGACACTCCGCTGCCACTTCTCCTGGGTTACATGCTGACCAACCGCCCCCCCTCCCCCCCACAGCACACACCAAACTGTCCCTGCGCAGCCTTCAGCTGCCCTCATGCCACACCACCCTCATGTCTATTTAGAAGTGCGTCTGCCATGAGGAGGAACCGCAGGCACACACTGCAGAGGGTTGGCACGGCTAGGCAGCGACCCTCTTTAAAAGGGGCGGGTCGATAGCCCACAATGCTGTACAGAAGCAATGAGAAATAGAATCCTGTGCCACCACCATCAGGAGCTGCACACGTAGGGATAGCAATGGGGAACCTATGTGCCACACACTATTCATTCTGTCAAGGTGTCTGCATGCCCCAGTTAGACCGGGCTTTTTAATTCATAGACACAGACAGGTACAACTCCCTATTGTGAAGTCCCTGTGGACCGACAGCATGGGTGGGTGCCAGGAAGCCACCGGCGGTACATAGAAATATCCCATTGCATTGCCCAACACAGCTGAGGTAGTAATGTTGTGTGTAATACAGGTGGGCTTCGGCCCACACTGCATGCCCCAGTCAGACTGGGGTTCTTTACAAGTGTACAGATGTGTTAAAAACTCCGTGTGCACCTACAGCATGGGTGGCTCCCTGGAACCCACCGGCGGTACACAAAAATATCCCATTGCATTGCCCAACACAGCTGAGGTAGTAATGTCGTGCATAATGCAGGTGGGCTTCGGCCCACACTGCATGCCCCAGTCAGACTGGGGTTCTTTACAAGTGGACACATGTAGGTTAAACTCCCTGTGGACCCACTGCCTGGGTGGGTGCCAGGAAGCCACCGGCGGTACATAGAAATATCCCATTGCATTGCCCAACACAGCTGAGGTAGTAATGTTGTGCGTAATACAGGTGGGCTTCGGCCCACACTGCATGCCCCAGTCAGACTGGGGTTCTTTACAAGTGTACAGATGTGTTAAAAACTCCGTGTGCACCTACAGCATGGGTGGCTCCCTGGAACCCACCGGCGGTACACAAAAATATCCCATTGCATTGCCCAACACAGCTGAGGTAATGTCAGCTGTAATGCAGGTGGGCTAAAAATTAATTTGATTACACTGTAGGCGAGGGCCCACAAAAATTGCTGTATCAACAGTACTAATGTACATCCCAAAAATTGGCCATGGCCAGCCAAGAGGGCAGGCGAAACCCATTAATCGCTTTGGTTAATGTGGCTTAAGTGGTAACTAGGCCTGGAGGCAGCCCAGTGTAACGAAAAATTGGTTCAAGTTAAAGTTCCAATGCTTTTAAGCGCATTGAAACTTATAAAAATTGTTCAGAAAAATTATTTGAGTGAGCCTTGTGGCCCTAAGAAAAATTGCCCGTTCAGCGTCATTACGTGAGGTTTCAGAAGGAGGAGCAGGAGGAGGAGGAGGAATATTAGACACAGATTGATGAAGCAGAAATGTCCCCGTTTTGGATGGTGAGAGAGAACGTAGCTTCCATCCGCGGGTGCAGCCTACGTATTGCTTACGTATCGCTGCTGTCCGCTGGTGGAGAACAGAAGTCTGGGGAAATCCAGCCTTTGTTCATCTTGATGAGTGTTAGCCTGTCGGCACTGTCGGTTGACAAGCGGCTACGCTTATCTGTGATGATTCCCCCAGCCGCACTAAACACCCTCTCCGACAAGACGCTAGCCGCAGGACAAGCAAGCACCTCCAGGGCATACAGCGCTAGTTCAGGCCACGTGTCCAGCTTCGACACCCAGTAGTTGTAGGGGGCAGAGGCGTCACCAAGGATGGTCGTGCGATCCGCTACGTACTCCCTCACCATCCTTTTACAGTGCTCCCGCCGACTCAGCCGTGACTGGGGAGCGGTGACACAGTCTTGGTGGGGAGCCATAAAGCTGGCCAGGCCCTTAAAGACTGTTGCACTGCCTGGGATGTACATGCTGCTCGATCTACGCACATCCCCTGCTACCTTGCCCTCGGTACTGCGCCTTCTGCCACTAGCGCTGTCGGCTGGGAATTTTACCATCAGCTTGTCCGCCAGGGTCCTGTGGTATAGCAACACTCTCGAACCCCTTTCCTCTTCGGGAATCAGAGTGGGCAGGTTCTCCTTATACCGTGGATCGAGCAGTGTGTACACCCAGTAATCCGTCGTGGCCAGAATGCGTGCAACGCGAGGGTCACGAGAAAGATATCCTAACATGAAGTCAGCCATGTGTGCCAGGGTACCTGTACGCAACACATGGCTGTCGTCACTAGGAAGATCACTTTCAGGATCCTCCTCCTCCTCCTCCTCCTCCTCAGGCCATACACGCTGAAAGGATGACAGGCAATCAGCCGGTGTACCGTCAGCAGCGGCCCAAGCTGTCTCTTCCCCCTCCTCCTCATCCTCCTCATGCTCCTCCTCCTCCTCCTGTACGCGCTGAGAAATAGACAGGAGGGTGCCCTGACTATCCAGCGGCATACTGTCTTCCCCCGCCCCCGTTTCCGAGCGCAAAGCAGCTGCCTTTATGGTTTGCAGGGAATTTCTCAAGATGCATAGCAGAGGAATGGTGACGCTAATGATTGTAGCATCGCCGCTCACCACCTGGGTAGACTCCTCAAAATTACCAAGGACATGGCAGATGTCTGCCAACCAGGCCCACTCTTCTGAAAGGAATTGAGGAGGCTGACTCCCACTGCGCCGCCCATGTTGGAGTTGGTATTCGACTATAGCTCTACGTTGTTCATAGAGCCTGGCCAACATGTGGAGCGTAGAGTTCCACCGTGTGGGCACGTCGCACAGCAGTCGGTGCACTGGCAGCTTAAAGTGATGTTGCAGGGTGCGCAGGGTGGCAGCGTCCGTGTGGGACTTGCGAAAATGTGCGCAGAGCTGGCGCGCCTTTACGAGCAGGTCTGACAAGCGTGGGTAGCTTTTCAGAAAGCGCTGAACCACCAAATTAAAGACGTGGGACAGGCATGGCACGTGCGTGAGGCTGCCGAGCTGCAGAGCCGCCACCAGGTTACGGCCGTTGTCACACACGACCATGCCCGGTTGGAGGCTCAGCGGCGCAAGCCAGCGGTCGGTCTGCTGTGTCAGACCCTGCAGCAGTTCGTGGGCCGTGTGCCTCTTATCGCCTAAGCTGAGTAGTTTCAGCACGGCCTGCTGACGCTTGCCCACCGCTGTGCTGCCACACCGCGCGACACCGACTGCTGGCGACATGCTGCTGCTAACACATCTTGATTGCGAGACAGAGGAGGAGGAGGAGGAGGGTGCTTTAGTGGAGGAAGCATACACCTCCGCAGATACCACCACCGAGCTGGGGCCCGCAATTCTGGGGGTGGGTAGGACATGAGCAGTCCCAGGCTCTGACTCTGTCCCAGCCTCCACTAAATTCACCCAATGTGCCGTCAGGGAGATGTAGTGGCCCTGCCCGCCTGTGCTTGTCCACGTGTCCGTTGTTAAGTGGACCGTGGCAGTAACCGCGTTGGTGAGGGCGCGTACAATGTTGCGGGAGACGTGGTCGTGCAGGGCTGGGACGGCACATCGGGAAAAGTAGTGGCGACTGGGAACTGAGTAGCGCGGGCCGCCGCCTCCATGATACTTTTGAAGGACTCCGTTTCCACAACCCTATACGGCAGCATCTCAAGGCTGATGAATTTTGCTATGCGGACGGTTAACGTTTGAGCGTGCGGGTGCGTGGCGGCGTACTTGCGCTTGCGCTCCAACAGTTGCGCAAGCGACGGCTGGACGGTGCGCTGAACTACACTGCTGGATGGGGCCGAGGACAGCGGAGGTGAGGGTGTGGGTGCAGGCCAGGAGACGGTAGTGCCTGTGTCCTGAGAGGGGGGTTGCATCTCAGTGGCAGGTTGGGGCACAGGGGGAGAGGCAGGGGTGCAAACCGGAGGCGCTGAACGGCCTTCGTCCCACCTTGCGAGGTGCTTGGCCATCATATGTCTGCGCATGGTGGTGGTGGTGAGGCTGTTGGTGTTGGCTCCCCGGCTGAGCTTTGCGCGACAAAGGTTGCACACCACTGTTCGTCGGTCGTCAGGCGTCTCTGTGAAAAACTGCCAGACCTTAGAGCACCTCGGCCTCTGCAGGGTGGCATGGCGCGAGGGGGCGCTTTGGGAAACACTTGGTGGATTATTCGGTCTGGCCCTGCCTCTACCCCTGGCCACCGCACTGCCTCTTGCAACCTGCCCTGCTGATGCCCTTGACTCCCCCTCTGAAGACCTGTCCTCCTGAGTAAGCGTTGCACACCAGGTGGGGTCAGTCACCTCATCGTCCTGCTGCTCTTCCTCCGAATCCTCTGTGCGCTGCTCCCTCGGACTTACTGCCCTTACTACTAGCTCACTGCAAGACAACTGTGTCTGATCGTCATCGTCCTCCTCACCCACAGAAAATTGTTGAGACAGTTGGCGGAAGTCCCCAGCCTCTTCCCCCGGACCCCGGGAACTTTCGAATGGTTGGGCATCAGTGATGATAAACTCCTCTGGTGGGAGAGGAACCGCTGCTGCCCAATCTAAGCAGGGGCCCGAGAACAGTTCCTGGGAGTGTTCCCGCTCCTGAGCAGGTGTTATTGTAGTGGAGTGAGGAGGCTGGGAGGAAGGAGGAGCAGCAGACAGAGGATTCGGATTGGCAGCAGTGGACGACGCAGAACTGCGGGTAGACGATAGGTTGCTCGAAGCACTTTCTGCCATCCAGGACAGGACCTGCTCACACTGCTCATTTTCTAATAACCGTCTCCCGCGTGGACCCATTAATTGGGCGATGAATGTGGGGACACCAGAAACGTGCCTCTCTCCTAATCGCGCAGCAGTCGGCTGCGACACACCTGGATCAGGAGCTTGGCCTGTGCCCACACCCTGACTTGGCCCTCCGCGTCCTCGGCCGCGTCCACGTCCTCTAGGCCTACCCCTACCCCTCAGCATGCTGTATTACCAGTGATTTGATTTCACAGGCAGCTAATAAATTGGCGCAAGACTGCAGGCCAAATATAATTTTTTCCCTTTTTTGAAAACGAAAGGCCCCACTGCCTCTAGTGAATGAATAATCTAAGTTTAATAACTGTGCTGTTTTCCTGCTAATGTGTCACAGAACGTGAGGGTAGCAGAGTTATTAACTGTGGCAGAGCAGGTATTTTTTTTCCCAATTAAGGAAAGCAAATGGCGAAGCCAGGAGTAAAACGTAGCTGGGTGCGTATGATTTTTACAGGTTGCACACGCAGCCGACACGTGTCCACCGGCGTTAGGACGGACAGAGGCAGGACAAATAGAATTATTTTCCGTTTTTTTGCACCAAAAGGCAGCACTGCGTATATTCTATGAACATGAGAAGTTTAATAACTGTGCTGTTTTCCTGCTAATGTGTCACAGAACGTGAGGGTAGCACAGTTATTAACTGTGGCAGAGCAGGTATTTTTTTTCCCAATTAAGGAAAGCAAATGGCGAAGCCAGGAGTAAAACGTAGCTGGGTGCGTATGATTTTTACAGGTTGCAGACGCAGCCGACACGTGTCCACCGGCGTTAGGACGGACAGAGGCAGGACAAATAGAATTATTTTCCGTTTTTTTGCACCAAAAGGCAGCACTGCGTATATTCTATGAACATGAGAAGTTTAATAACTGTGCTGTTTTCCTGCTAATGTGTCACAGAACGTGAGGGTAGCACAGTTATTAACTGTGGCAGAGCAGGTTTTTTTTTCCCAATTAAGGAAAGCAAATGGCGAAGCCAGGAGTAAAACGTAGCTGGGTGCGTATGATTTTTACAGGTTGCACACGCAGCCGACACGTGTCCACCGGCGTTAGGACGGACAGAGGCAGGACAAATAGAATTATTTTCCGTTTTTTTGCACCAAAAGGCAGCACTGCGTATATTCTATGAACATGAGAAGTTTAATAACTGTGCTGTTTTCCTGCTAATGTGTCACAGAACGTGAGGGTAGCACAGTTATTAACTGTGGCAGAGCAGGTATTTTTTTTCCCAATTAAGGAAAGCAAATGGCAAAGCCAGGAGTAAAACGTAGCTGGGTGCGTATGATTTTTACAGGTTGCACACGCAGCCGACACGTGTCCACCGGCGTTAGGACGGACAGAGGCAGGACAAATAGAATTATTTTCACTTGTTTTACAAGCAAAAGGCAGCACTGCGTATATTCAATGAATAATAACTGTGTTGTGGCCCTGCCTATACAATTCTTTCCCTGCAGTATCAATGGAGGGTGGAATGCTCTGCAGAGGCGATTTTGAGAAGCAAAAAAAAATGCAGCACAGCTAACAGCAGCCTGGATAGTACTGCACACGGATAAATATGGCCCTAGAAAGGACCGTTGAGGTTCTTGAAGGCTACACTCACTCCTAACACTCTCCCTGCCTATGCAGCACTTCTGTCCCTAATGCCGGGTGCAACGCTCTGCAGAGCCGATTTTGAGAAAAAAAAAAATGGCACTGCTAACAGCAGCCAACACACAGCTATCAGTGGCCCTAATAAGGACCTTTGGGGGGTCTTGAAGCCTACACTAACTACCAATTCTTTCCCTACAGCAGCTCCGGTACAAACAGCACTGTCCCTCACCTAACTCACCAGGCATCTGAGCCGAACCGCGGGAGGGGCCGACTTTTATGTTCGGGTGACACCTGATCTTCCCAGCCACTCACAGCAGGGGGGTGGTATAGGGCTTGAACGTCACAGGGGGAAGTTGTAATGCCTTCCCTGTCTTTCAATTGGCCAAAAAAAGCGCGCTAACGTCTCAGGGAAGGAAGTGAAAGTAACCAGAACACCGCATGGTGTTCGTTACGAATAACGAACATCCCGAACACCCTAATATTCGCACGAATATCAAGCTCGGAAGAACACGTTCGCTCATCTCTACACATAACACCTTTATTAAACATTATAGATTAAAAGACCGTTTTTCAAAAAAGCTACCTTTGGACACTCAGTTTTAAATGTAGTTCTGCAGGAAGACCTTCCCATGGGGGTTGATACTTGTTAGATCCCCATTATTGTGCTGCTGAGGGACATAAGGGAACCTGTTGATTATACTTGTTAAACTGTTTTCCCACCCTCTCTCTTTATCTTTTGCTTTATCATATCACAAATAGGTTAGAGTAGTACTGTCCCTATATAGGAAATGCGAAACAGGGTCTTCTATTAGTTTTATTTATGTAATTAAAAATTCCATCTGTCCTGTCAGTTCACAGGGGCAGAATACCCCATTATAGTGCTGCTGTTAGGACTAAGGGAAAACAGATTAACAAGTATAAAATTAATGCATTGTTTATGTACAAAGTGGTGGCTTTTCTTTTTGCTTTGTTGCTGCAGGAGTGACCCCATAATCGTCTTTAACAGCTTACATTATAGTATGAAATAAACTTTAGAGCACAGAGTACACAAGGAAGCCCCTGTGACTATTGACTAAGGCTATGATTACACGAGATGGATACGCTGCCGAATGTCTGCTGCGGAATTTCCGCAGGGCAGTTGATAAACAGTCCTGAAATCTGTAAGTCACAAAGTGGTGTCCCTTCCTCTTCCTATTTGGGTACTCACTATTCATTAGCGAAAAATGTACTCAACTGTGTCATCAGAGGAACAATGCAAATTTACATGCAGATCAGCACTAAAACCCACAAAATCACTGTAAGGCATTCATAATTCAGATTAATGTCCCAGCCTGACCACAGGTCTCCTAACCCAAACAAAGGACATTGTAGGAATCTATGATGCTCTGAGTTCAGGTCAGGAGAACTGTGGTCTGGCTGGGACACCAGTCTGTGTTAAGGCTTACTCACGTGAACTAGAAACTCGTACGATATTTGCAATCCTTTCATGCACATGAAGATCGCAATTTCATAGTAGCCATGCACTCACCAATGTGAAAGTAGTCTTACGGACACATAAATGCATTCGTGTGAAACTGACTTACGGCTCTATAGGGTGACACATGACAGTTAGTCTAGCTCTAACGTGCACCTTTTTCCACCCTCCTTCTCTCCAGAGACAGAACCAAAAAGTAGAACTTGTCACTGTGTTCCCTAACTTCAAGTGAGAACTGTGCTCCACATTGTGCTGCTAGAGCTTCGATCATGCTAACATTTGAACAACTTTGGACTTTAAAATAAAAAGTTAAACATAAAAAATCGAAACCTCTAGCCCTTATGTACAAGTTCAGCCATAAATACGTCTCTTGCAGTGGAAGGGGTAAACCATTTAGGGTGGGCCCCCACATTACTGTTACCATTACTATTATTATGGAATGGAGTTGTCTGCAGAATCCCCAAAGTCCCTGTATAATGGAAAGTTACAGAAAAGTAAAGAAAATAAAATGTACTTTACCTCAAAGGTTCACGTTGTACTCTGATGAACATCATGATATTTAAATGACTCTTGATGTAGATTTATATGGCTTTGCATAAAAGGACAAACTTTTAAAAAATGCAGTAAATGTTCTTGCAGGGCTAGACAAGACATTATTGTTCTCTATAAAAAGCAGGTGCAATATCAGTCTGACATGAAATAACGCAGATTCAGCTAGTTTGCTTTCCAAAATGAGATAGATGGAGTACAATGTAACACACTTGATGTTATCAACATATGGTTAGAAATGATAGCTTGAAGAGCGGTATCTCTATGAATATGAATGCACTTGAGATAAGATTAAACTGAAGTGCATATTGGAAATGTCCAGTATTTGGATGACCTTACATTTTCAATGATACTTCATTATATTCATCCAGGCCATTTACAATAAAAAGTGCTAATTGTGGGAGAATTTGTGATGGCCACGCTCCATAATTCCGGTGTAAAAAAGTTGCACATTTTTGCACAAGTAAAGAATTAGCAACTTTTTGTCCCTATTTTCTGAATGGTCAGAAGGGGTAAAGTTTCTCCTTAGGGACAACAGCTAATAGGTGTGAAAAGATTTAATGCATGATTATCATTTCCTTCTAAAGAAGACTCTGGCTTTGGTTTATATTCCCAGGGATTGTTACAAGGCCAGTTAAAAGGTCTGAAATTGATCTGCAGGAATGCTGCCTTCTAATAGGTGGCGCTGTTGAGGCATTGTTCCAACTTCCATTTGCATAAATTTCCCAGAGGAGCATGCATGGCCAATAAGTCTCCTCATAACCACTATCTGCTTTCCCAAAGGATAAACTTTTTTCTTTCTTCTTAACTAAGTAAACACTTTCTAATGTATAGCTTGTTAATTGCTGAGCATAAAGTATAAATTAATGCACTCATTTTTTTTCTACCACAGATCCATTCATAGATAGCTCTGAGGTGTGTTGTGGGGACATTTTGGATGTCACAGTCCTGGTAGTTTTGATAACAGAATCATGGCAGCATACAATGTAGATAAAACATAAACTTTATTCCTCTATTGCTCCAATAAAAAGCTACGTTTCGACCCTAGTGAGGGTAGCTTGATAAAGACCATCACTAGGTCGAAACGTTGCTTTTTATTGGAACAATGAAGGAATAAAGTCTATGTTTTATCTACATCATATGCTGCCATGATTATCAATCCTGGATTTCCTTTGGATCGTGGTTCGAATCCGTTTTGTGGCGTTGTAATAGAGCCTCCTCACCCTGTGGGGTTATTTCACTAATCTTGCTGCTGGTAAACCTCTCTGTTCTCAAGTCCTGGTAGTTTTGTCAATGTTAGGGTGGTTTCACACCTGCACCGAGGGTTCCACTTTCCTGCTCCATCTGGGGAGCAGGAAAGGGGAATCCCCACAGCAGAATAGCTCCATCTTGGGACAGAGCTGAACACTGTCGAATAGACCCCATTGACTATAAAAGGTTCCATTCGGTTTCCGCTTAACTGCCCGGCTTTTAGACTGAAGGAAAGGCGCTGCATGCAGTGCTTCTTCTTCCAGTATTTTGAGTCCGATCTGCGGCGGAACCTCCAACCAAAGGTTCCAACACAGATGTGAAATCAGCCTAATTGAAACATGCTTTCAGTGTGACAGTCAATTCCATGGAAGGCTGTAGCTGTGAATGTTGTGGGCAGGTTATGGCTATCACATTAAGGATACTGTGGCTGTCATTGTTACTGGTGGCTATGACTGTCATCACTATGTCAAAAATTATTTTGGAAGCATTTAGTTGCTGGGTGGGATTTGCGGAAAAAAATAGACACCCCGCTATAAGATGTTCTCTATTTAGAAAATCTGTTTACACAATGTCCTATTTTCCAAACCTCTGGAACAAATCACATTTGGCTATAATTTCCTTTTAGCTTAATGTTTTAAATCCAAAAAACATATGCTGTGTAAGACTAAGAATGCCAAATGTAAGGTGACATTAAGGGGAGAAGGGTGGTGGGAGGGAGAGGTGTTGTGTTATAGACAAATTTGGATGAGCTAAGGGGTTTCTGGCTTACCAATACTCCAGTGCTCTCATAAATTCTTTGGACAGCTCTTTAATAACAAGTTATTTACAGCTGATGATTCATTACACTGCAGGTGATTTTTCCTTTTCGGAGAAGCAGCATAAGGGATTAGGAGAAGATTAGGCTTGAGGGTGGTTTCACACACAGCGTTTTTTTTTATTGCGACAAGAATGCTGCAGCCAAATGCTGATCATGGGTCAATTGGGAAATGTAAGCAGAATGCAAAAAGTTATTTTTTGTTTTTTCACTTGTCATGTAGTTTTGGTTCAGGGGCATTCTCTTGCATTTGCCGAAGGCTCTAGGTTTGAATTTTGTTTCTGTTGCTTTTGCCTAGGCTTCTCTATATGTAAATAAAGCCACAAAAAAAGGAATGCCAAAAATGCATGAATAAAAAAAACCACCCAAACAAATGCCTAGAAAGCGTACCAGAATTATCAGATAACTTTTCAGAATGAGGAATAACACTCTTTCTGGCCATTATATGAATTGTATCCTGCATTTTCTCCCATTTTCCACTGGCAGACGGTATATCTGATTTTCCATCCTCTTAGAGCTGGTAGGAGCAGTTGCTGCTCTGCTGTGTGTGGTATGTGTACTGTGTTCTATACACTGTACGCAGAGAACTGCAGAGATCTTGCTTTCTGAATGTCTTTTAGACACAGACTTCACCTCATCAGACAGGTGCGTAAAGAAACATTTAGCAGTGTGTACATGTGTATAAACAACAGAAGATTTTACCATTAGCTCTACTTGCAGCTCTCCGTGTGTGCGCTTTTTCCTCCTCCTCTTCCTTCTCCTCCTCTCTGCTCTCAACGTGCAGTTCAATGAACATGATGACTTATCATCCACTCTGCTGACCTAGGGACCTTTCACACGGGTGGAATTAGACTGCAGGACGCACCGCAAGCTGTGGGAAATTCTGCACTAAAATCTGCAGGCTACCTGGGGACTTTGATGCAGAACTGAAAATGGCTTAGATCTGCCTGCAATTCCACATCACAATCTCCAGCTAGAACTGCGGATTGCAGTGTGGAATTCTGTAGCTTTACATCCTGATGCGTGCCCTGATGGAAATTTTCCACTCATATGAAGGGCCTCTAGTGTCCCTTTGTAAATCAAGAGCAAGCAGCCAATGGACAGCAAGCTATTGGGAAAGGAGGGATTTTTCAGCAAAGAAACGTAATTTTAGGTACATTTAGATAAGTCATTTTGCTAATTATCACAGTGGCTATCATATTAGTGCAAGTTGTTTGAAAAGTTAGTTACTTTAAAATACATATGCAACAGACCAACATGTGCATGTAACGTTTGTTGCCAAATGTACAAATCTGAACCAAAATCTGCATGTCTAATATGTAGATTTTGATGTGGAATTTCTGTGCATTTTGTCCTTAAAGGGGTTCTGTCATTAGAAAAAAAAATCTATACTTCCCTATTCCTCTGCAGTCAGTCTTCTTACCGCATCTTCTGCTCCCTGATCTTCTCCTGTCTCCTGCAGTCCCCCAGGTTACGTCACCTCCGGCCCGCCATTTCTTCATCTTCCTCTGACAAAGCATACATTGCCGGCATTCTCCTTCCTGCAGGTCTATGTAGCCAGTCACTAGTGATGTAGAGTTCACAGCCTAGCAGGGAATGCGCACTGTCTCTGTGCAATAGTACATGACCACTCGCGGCAAAACAGCACACATCCGCAGTCTCGGCATGCTAGGTAGTGATCGTTACGTCACTAGTGACGTAGCATACAGTGACCTGCAGGAAGAAGAATGCAGAGAATGGACACTCCATAACAAGAAGAAGAGGATCCGGCCGGCTGGAGGTGAGGTGACCCGGGGGACTGGAGAAGACCGGTGAGGTGAAGATCCAGTAAGAAGACTGCCTGAGGAGGAATAGGTAAGTATTGATTTTTTTTTTACAAAACCCCTTTAAAAAATTCTTGGCAATTCTATGGCAAATTCTTGTCAAAAGCTATGTGTTAGGCCTCCTGCACATGGCAGGATCTAACCCGGTGCCCAGCCAGAGACCCATACTCACCTATCTTGAATCTGCTGCGAGTGTCTCGGCCAGAGTACCAGCATGCATGTGCAGTGCAGGGCATAACGTGCCGTTGACATGGATCCGTGGCAATTTCAAAATTGACATTTTAGAATCGCCATGGATCGGACGGCTTCTATTGACTGCAATGAAAGCCATCCGTGCGATTTCCTGCCCCAAATAGAGCATGCTGCGATTCTTCCTCCGCGAGCGGGAATCGCAGCTGATTTCCGCTCATGTGCAGGGAAGAATTATTTAACATTGCATGCTATGGATGGACATTGCTGCGGAATTCCTGGCGGGTGTCTGGACGCGAATTTCACAGCAAAAATCCGTCTGTGGGCATTGGGCCTTAGACAGGTGGATTTTTGTGCGGAATCGTAGCTGATATTTTCCACCCTGTATGAAAGCACCTATAAACTGTTTTCACTCAAGATGGGATATTCTGATGGATTCTATGGAATATTGTGCCACATGCAAAGATCTGCAACAAAAATCCACATATCTAACGTTTACATTTTGATGTGGAATTGAAAAGGGCAGCATTCTACTAACAATTTCGTGCCAATATACTGATTTAAACCTGCAGATTTTAGTGCAGATTTTGAGAGCAGAATATTCTGCAGCATCCTCCAGAATATTCCATCCCATGTGAAGAAATCCCTAAAACTTCCTTCATATAGGATTTTTACCTATGTTCAGTGCGGAAGACGTCGCAAGCCATTTTTGTGTGATGCCTGCATGTTTTACAAGTTATTTTGGTATTTTTTTCTACCATTTTGTTTCGCATAGAGGAGCCTACAGGAAAATGCCAGAAAAAAGATGAAACTAGGGCTGAATTCACACAATGTGTGAAATCAGTCTTAGTCATTTATGACATTCCACATAATAAGGACAAATCATGTAAAGTTTTTTTTCACTTTTTACATACCCGCAAACAAGCATCAACTGAAGGCAATGGCACTAAAGGCCTGGGAAAGCATCTCAGCAGAGGAAATGAAGTATTTGGTAACAAGCATGCCTTCCAAACTTCAAGCAGCCATTGACTATAAAGTATTTGCATGCAGATATTAAAAATGATCCTTATATTTATAGTTATGTTATTTTGCCCTACTTCTACACAGTAAAGTATCAATATCTGCAGATGGCACAAAGTTATGTAAAGTAATTAACACCAGAGAGGACTCAAGGCAGTTGCAAGAGGATCTGGATAAGTTGGGGTCTTGGTCAGAAAAGTGGCAAATGAGGTTTAACACTGATAAATGTAAGGTTCTGCACATGGGCAGAGGAAATACATGTCACTATTATGCACTAAATGGGAAACTACTGGGAAACATTGACATGGAAAAGGACTTGGAGATTTTAGTCAACTGTAAGCTTAACTAGAACAATCAGTTTCAGGCAGCTGCTGCCAAGGAAAATATGATCGAGGGGTGCATCAAAACAGGTCTAGGGGCGCATGACGAGAACATTGTTTTTCCTCTTTACTGTTCAGACTACACATGGAATATGGTGTACAGTTTGGGGCACAGGTACTCAAGCAGGATATATCACACCTTGTGCGGGTACAAAGGGGGGCAACTAAAGTAATTAATGGAATGGGTGGACTACAATACCCAGAGAGGTTATCAAAATTGGAATTATTTAGTTTAGAAAAAAGATGGCTGAGTGGCGACCTAATAACTATATACAAATGTATTGGGGGACAATACAGAGATCTTTTCCATGATCTGTTTATACCCAGGACTGTGACTGTAACAAGGGGGCATCCGCTACGTCTAGAGGAAAGAAGGTTTCTACACAGACATAGAAGGGGATTCTTTACTGTAAGAGCAGTGAGACTATTGAACTCTCTTCCTGCAGACATGGTGATGGCAAATTCGATAAAAGAGTTCACAAGGGGCCTGGATATCTTTCTTGAGCAATACAATATTATCTATATATAAAAACGAATGTCTGTCTGTCTGTTTGTCCTTTATGCATTACTACACCATTCATCCAATCGCCATGAAACTTTGGGAAGTTGTTGAGTACACTCTTGTGAAGGTTTCTGGCATAGTACATCTATCCTACGATAGGTGGTGTGCATGCGAGCATCATCGACAGTTATACCCCCCAAACGTAGATTGACCAATCGATTTCCATTTCAAGCACGAAGGAAAAAGGCATTACGAGCTTCAGAAACAGACGAGCAACAGGATGCGTGTTCAACTACAAAATGATGCATCTGCTTAACGTTTCGCAAAACAATTGCTGGATATTGGGAATGGGAAGATGGCAATCAACAGATCCACACAATGTATCACATTGCCCACAAACTTTGGTAAGATGACATCAAGCAAAGATGAATTGATTCAAAAGGTTTTCCCAAATATTGCGCGGAATTACAAAAATCATCAGTGGCTCAGCGCACGAGCTATATTAGCTGCTACCAACAACGATGTCAATGCCAGCAATTTCTGCATTCAAAACGGAATACCAGGCGAAGCGACAACGTATAAGTCCATCGATACTGTGATGAATCAAGACGAAGTTGTCAATTACCAAAAGGCATTCTAGAATTCACTTGATTTTCCAGGTATGCCACTGCACATTTTAACTGTGAAAATTGGCGTGCCTGTCATTCTTCTCCGAAACATCAATCTACCACGACTTTGTAACAGTACAAGACTTCCGGTGAAAAAGATGATGAATAGAGATGAGCTAGCACCAAAATGCTCGGGTGCTCGTTACTCGAGTCGCACTTTTCGCGATGCTCGAGGGTTCGTTTCGAGAAACGAACCCCATTGAAGTCAATGGGCGACCCGAGTATTTTTGTATATCGCCGATGCTCGCTAAGGTTTTCATTTGTGAAAATCTGCAAAACCCAAGAAAGTGCTGGAAACGACACAGAAACGGATAGGGCAGGCGAGGGGCAACATGCTGGGCTTCATTTCAGGTTTCCAGGTCCCACTATTAAGCCACAATAGCGGCAAGAGTGGGCCCCCCCCCTACCAATTTTTACTTAGGACAAACCCTCATTAGCAAGGCACACCTTAGCTAAGCACCACACTACCTCCAACAAAGCACAAGCACTGCCTGAGGGACACACCCCTGCCTCTTCTCTTGGGTTACATGCTGCCCAACCCCCCCGCACGACCAAGTGTCCACAGCGCACACCAAAGTGTCCCTGCGCAGCCTTCAGCTGCCCTCATGCCACACGCTGGCCTCACAGCCACACCACCCTCATGTCTATTTATAAGTGCATCTGCCATGAGGAGGAACCGCAGGCACACACTGCAGAGGGTTGGCAGGGCCAGGCAGCGACCCTCTTTAAAAGGGGAGGGGCGATAGCCCACAATGCTGTACAGAAGCAATGAGAACTCCAATCCTGTGCCACCTCCATCAGGAGCTGCAAACGTGGGCATAGCAATGGGGAATCCATGTGCAACACAGTATTCATTCTGTCAAGGTGTCAGCGCTCTGCCCTCTACCTAAGTCAGTCCGTGCCTTTGTGCCAGACAGGTCAAACACCGCGATGGGAACTAAGTTTGCACCAACAGCATAGGGGGGTCCTAGGAAGCCCAAGACATGAACCAAAAATTGATCTGAGCGGCCAAACATGGCAGACTTGCACCACGCCCATGACATAGGCCTCGGTCCACAGCTTCAGCAATCCTAGGCAGGAAGCGGACTTTCACTGCACCAAGGACATAGGCCTCTGCACAAACTCTCAGCAATCGATTGCCTACAGCGGACTCCTATGCTAGCATAGCTGTGCACGTCTCATTAGCGCTGTATTGCTCCTGTAGTTTGTCCCAATGCAGTGCCCCGGATAGTAGAGCTAACGTCAGATTAAATACAGGTGGGCTTCGGCCCACACTGCATGCCCCAGTCAGACTGGGGTTCTTTATAAGTAGACGCATGCAGTTACAACTCCGTGTGGACCGACAGCATGGGTGGGTCCCAGGAAGCCACCGGCGGTACATAAATATATCCCATTGCAGTGCTCAGCACAGCTGAGGTAACGTGAGGTTTAATGCAGGTGGGCTTCGGCCCACACTGCATGCCCCAGTCTGACCGGGGTTTTTAATACATAGACACAGGCAGGTACAACTCACTAATGTGAAGTCTGTGCGGACCGACAGCATGGGTGACTCCCTGGAATCCACCGGCGGTACATAAATAAATCCCATTGCAGTGCCCAGCACAGCTGAGGTAACGTGAGGTTTAATGCAGGTGGGCTTCGGCCCACACTGCATGCCCCAGTCAGACTGGGGTTCTTTATAAGTAGACACACGCAGTTACAACTCCGCGTGGACCGACAGGATAGGTGGGTCCCAGGAAGCCACCGGCGGTACATAAATCTATCCCATTGCATTGCCCAGCACAGCTGAGGTTACGTCCGATGAAATGCAAGTGGGCTTCGGCCCACACTGCATGCCCCAGTCTGACCGGGGTTTTTAATACATAGACACTGGCAGGTACAAATCCCCAATGTGAAGTCCCTGTGGACCCACAGCATGGGTGGCTCCCTGGAACCCACCGGCGATACATAAATAAATCCCATTGCAGTGCCCAGCACAGCTGAGGTAACGTGAGGTTTAATGCAGGTGGGCTTCGGCCCACACTGCATGCCCCAGTCTGACTGGGGTTCTTTATAAGTAGGCACATGCAGTTACAACTCTGTGTGGACCGACAGCATAGGTGGGTCCCAGGAAGCCACCGGCGGTACATAAATATATCCCATTGCATTGCCCAGCACAGCTGAGGTTACGTCCGATGAAATGCAGGTGGGCTTCGGCCCACACTACATGCCCCAGTCTGACCGGGGTTTTTAATACATAGACACTGGCAGGTACAAATCCCTAATGTGAAGTCCCTGTGGACCCACAGCATGGGTGGCTCCCTGGAACCCACCGGCGGTACATAAATAAATCCCATTGCAGTGCCCTGCTCAGCAGAGCTAATGTCACATACAATACAGGTGTGCTTTGGCCCACAGTGCATGCCCCAGTCAGACTGGTAATATGTACCTTAACAGTAACCGCATTGGTGGGAATGTGGTGGCGACTGCGGACCTAGTAGCGCAGTTTTATTTAGCTGGTTTTCGGAATGTGGCCAGGATTAAGTGGGCTGTGGCGGGGGGATGGTGGTGGTGCTCTCTTGTTGTGTCGGTAAAGGTGAAATTCTTGGACTGTCACCAGACGGACCAATGCAAAGGTATTTGCCAAGAATGTTTTCATTGGAGGAGGAGGGGGATGTTTTTGAGGCACTACGTGTCCTCTCCACGTGTCCGTGGTTATATGCACCTTAACAGTAACCGCGTTGGTGGGAAATGTCCTCGCCACCATCATGTCTTTGGGAAGCCTCCGTTTCCACACCCCAGTGACATAGGATTAGCAGCGGTATAGGCAGAGTCCAGAATTAGTAACATTTCAGCGGTAGCATTAGGGACAGGCCCCAGTAACATATCACTAGCAGCATTATAGGAAGAGCACAGTATTAGTTCCATTTCAGTAGTAGTAGCAGTCCAGACAGACCCCAGTAACAATTCCGAAGCAGCAGTATAGGGGGAGCACAGTCTTAGTTCCATTTCAGTAGTAGTAGCAGTCAAGACAGGCCACAGTAACAATTCTGAAGCAGAAGTATAGGGGGAGCACAGTCTTAGTTCCATTTCAGTAATAGTAGCAGTCAAGACAGGCCCCAGTAACAATTCCGAAGCAGCAGTATAGGGGGAGCACAGTATTAGTTCCATTTCAGTAGTAGTAGCAGTCAAGACAGGCCACAGTAACAATTCCGAAGCAGCAGTATAGGGGGAGCATAGTATTAGTTCCATTTCAGTAGTAGTAGCAGTCAAGACAGGCCACAGTAACATTCCCGTTGCAGCAGTTTAAGGAGATAACAGTCTCTTTCACATATCAGTAGTTACAGTATAGACAAGGCCCCAGTTACATTAATGTAGCAAAAGTATAGGCCAACCCCACACACCTTGCTGTAGCATGAGTGCAGGCAAAGCCCATGAAAATGACTAGGATTACACTGTAGGCGATGGCCCAAATAAATTGGTGTACCAACAGTACTAATGTACCTCAGAAAAATTGCCCATGCCCAACCAAGAGGGCAGGTGAAACCCATTAATCGCTTTGGTTAATGTGGCTTAATTTGTAACTAGGCCTGGAGGCAGCCCAGTTAAAATAAAAATTGGTTCAGGTGCAAGTTTCAACGCTTTAATGAGCATTGAAACGTATAAAAATTGTTTACAAAAATTATATGACTGAGCCTTGTGGGCCTAAGAAAAATTGCCCGTTCAGCGTGATTACGTGAGGTTTCAGGAGGAGGAGCAGGAGGAGGAGGATGAATATAATACACAGATTGATGAAGCTAAAAGGTCCCCGTTTTTTATGGTGATACAGAACGATGCTTCCATCCGCGGGTGCAGCCTACGTATTGATTAGGTACCGCTGCTGTCCGCTGGTGGAGAAGAGAAGTCTGGGGAAATCCAGGCTTTGTTCATCTTTTTGAGTGCAAGCCTGTCGGCACTGTCAGTTGACAGGCGGGTACGCTTATCCGTGATGATTCCCCCAGCCGCACTAAACACCCTCTCTGACAAGACGCTAGCCGCAGGACAAGCAAGCACCTCCAGGGCATACAGCGCGAGTTCAGGCCACGTGTCCAGCTTTGACACCCAGTAGTTGTAGGGAGTAGAGGCGTCACGGAGGACGGTCGTGTGATCGGCTACGTACTCCCTCACCATCCCTTTACAGTGCTCCCGCCGACTCAGCCTTGACTGGGGAGCGGTGACACAGTCTTGCTGGGGAGCCATAAAGCTGGCAAAGGCCTTGGACAGTGTTCCCCTGCCTGCGCTGTACATGCTGCCTGATCTCCGCGCCTCCCCTGCTACCTGGCCCTCGGAACTGCGCCTTCGGCCACTAGCGCTGTCGAATGGGAATTTTACCATCAGTTTGTCCGCCAGGGTCCTGTGGTATAGCATCACTCTCGAACCCCTTTCCTCTTCGGGTATGAGAGTGGAAAGGTTCTCCTTATACCTTGGGTCGAGCAGTGTGTACACCCAGTAATCCGTAGTGGCCAGAATGCGTGTAACGCGAGGGTCACGAGAAAGGCATCCTAACATGAAGTCAGCCATGTGTGCCAGGGTACCTGTACGCAACACATGGCTGTCCTCACTAGGAAGATCACTTTCAGGATCCTCCTCCTCCTCTTCCTCAGGCCATACACGCTGAAAGGATGACAGGCAAGCAGCATGGGTACCCTCAGCAGTGGGCCAAGCTGTCTCTTCCCCCTCCTCCTCCTCCTCCTCAACGCGCTGAGATATAGACATGAGGGTGCTCTGACTATCCAGCGACATACTGTCTTCCCCCGCCTCTGTTTCCGAACGCAAAGGGTCTGCCTTTATGCTTTGCAGGGAACTTCTCAACAGGCATAGCAGGGTAATGGTGACGCTAATGATTACAGCACCGCCGCTCACCATCTGGGTAGACTCCTGAAAGTTTCCAAGGACCTGGCAGATGTCTGCCAACCAGGCCCACTCTTCTGTAAAGAATTGAGGAGGCTGACTCCCACTACGCCTCCCATGTTGGAGTTGGTATTCCACTATAGCTCTACACTGCTCATAGAGCCTGGCCAACATGTGGAGCGTAGAGTTCCTCCGTGTGGGCACGTCGCACAGCAGTCGGTGCACTGGCAGATTAAACCGATGTTGCAGGGTCCGCAGGGTGGCAGCGTCCGTGTTGGACTTACGGAAATGTGCGCTGAGCCGGCGCACCTTTCCGAGCAGGTCTGACAAGCATGGGTAGCTTTTGAGAAAGCGCTGAACCACCAAATTAAAGACGTGGGCCAGGCATGGCACGTGCGTGAGGCTGCCGAGCTGCAGAGTCGCCACCAGGTTACGGCCGTTGTCACACACGACCATGCCCAGTTGGAGGCTCAGCGGCGAAAGCCAGCGGTCAGTCTGCTCTGTCAGACCCTGCAGCAGTTCGTGGGCTGTGTGCCTCTTCTCTCCTAAGCTGAGTAGTTTCAGCACGGCCTGCTGGCGCTTGCCCACCGCTGTGCTGCCACACCACGCGACACCGACTGGTCGCGACGTGCTGCTGTTGACACATCTTGATTGCGAGACAGAGGTTGCGTATGAGGAGGAGGGTGGTTTAGTGGAGGAAGCATACACCGCCGCAGATACCACCACCGAGCTGGGGCCCGCAGTTCTGGGGGTGGGTAGGACGTGAGCGGTCCCAGGCTCTGACTCGGTCCCAGCCTCCACTAAATTCACCCAATGTGCCGTCAGGGAGATATAGTGGCCCTGCCCGCCTGTGCTTGTCCACGTGTCCGTTGTTAAGTGGACCTTGGCAGTAACCGCGTTGGTGAGGGCGCGTACAATGTTGCGGGAGATGTGGTCGTGCAGGGCTGGGACGGCACATCGGGAAAAGTAGTGGCGACTGGGAACCGAGTAGCGCGGGGCCGCCGCCGCCATCATGTTTTTGAAAGCCTCTGTTTCCACAAGCCTATACGGCAGCATCTCCAGGCTGATCAATTTGGCTATGTGCACGTTTAACGCTTGAGCGTGCGGGTGCGTGGCGGCGTACTTGCGCTTGCGCTCAAACAGTTGCGCTAGTGACGGCTGGACGCTGCGCTAAGAGTCATTGCTGGATGGGGCCGAGGACAGCGGAGGTGAGGGTGTGGGTGCAGACCGGGAGACGGTCGTGCCTGTGTCCTGAGAGGGGGGTTGGATCTCAGTGGCAGGTTGGGGCACAGGGGGAGAGGCAGTGGTGCAAACCGGAGGCGGTGAACGGCCTTCGTCCCACCTTGTGGGGTGCTTGGCCATCATATGCCTGCGCATGCTGGTGGTGGTGAGGCTGGTGGTGGTGGCTCCCCGGCTGATCTTGGCGCGACAAACCTTGCACACCACAGTTCGTCGGTCGTCTGCACTCTCAGTGAAAAACTGCCACACCTTTGAGCACCTCGGCCTCTGCAGGGTGGCATGGCGCGAGGGGTCGCTTTGGGAAACAGTTGGTGGATTATTCGGTCTGGCCCTGCCTCTACCCCTGGCCACCCCACTGCCTCTTCCAACCTGTGCCGCGGCTACAATTGGCTCCCCCTCTGAAGAGCGGTCCTCAGTTGGCTTATCACACCAGGTGGGGTCAGTCACCTCATCGTCCAGCGGCTCTTCCTCCGAATCCTCTGTGCGCTCCTCCCTGGGACTTACTGCCCTTACTACTACCTCACTGAAAGACAACTGTGTCTCATCGTCATCGTCCTCCTCACCCACTGAAAGCTCTTGAGACAGTTGCCGGAAGTCCCCAGCCTCATCCCCCGGACCCCGGGAACTTTCCAAAGGTTGGGCATCGGTCACGATAAACTCCTCTGGTGGGAGAGGAACGATTGCTGCCCAATCTGGGCAGGGGCCCGAGAACAGTTCCTGGGAGTCTGCCTGCTCCTCAGAATGTGTCATTTAACCTCAATATTTCCTTTTTCATAGTACTGCCAGGAGAGTGCTATTTTTATGTCTGTTCAAACTCCTAGCCTACACCTATAGCGCTTCCCTGACGTGTATTTGTGTTGTTTTCACGGCCAATCCCATTGGGCTGAGACCGGTTATTTTTAGGGGTCACAGCGGCTTCAGGTGTGGTGGAATGGAGGAAATTAAGAAAGCATGGCTACAACTGGATTTGAAAGTTGAGGAAGCTGTGCAGATGGTTAAAGAGGACCTACATGGTATAAAGACTAACTGCATTCCTCCACTCACCAAAGATCCTTATGAGTGGATGGGGAAAGAAGGAGAAGAACTAAAAGGGAAATATATAATCAGGGACTGTGTGCAGGATATCTGGAGACACTCGTTAGACTTGATCTTTTTAAGGATTTATAAAGAGAATCAAGTATTCCCCAGAGGGCTGAGAATAAATGTTATTCCAGCGTTCCAGCAAGATGGAGATTTTGTGGGCCAGTGGGCATTAATGCTCAACACCTTCTCTACCTTAATGTTGGAAAAATTAATTATGAAACGTATGTCGATGTTATCAGACTGCATTAAAAAACTGAATATACATGAGGATAAGGAAGACATAGTTTATGATGTACTATATTATATGGAAAGAATTGAAAAAGAAACCATCATGAGGAAAGTCAAAAAATTAATGCGAGATTCATATGATTTTAAAAATGAAACCTATTTTCCTAGAGATTATAGAAGAAGTGGTAAGAAACAGGTTCCCCCCAGTGATAATAGGGACACTGGTAAACAGTGGCACAGAGGATTCAAACAAAGCCATGCATACACTGACAAAAGGAGAGTTAATAATGGTTATAACAATAGGAATAGAGATAGAGACAATACATATGGGAGACAAATGAGGCACTGGGAAAACAGACAAAAAATCAATACAGCTAACGTGAGACAATACAAACAGTGGGACAATAGACAAACATATAACAGAAACGTAAATCAGTTCGTACAACATAACGAGAATGTTTGTAGACAATATAGTAGGATAGAGAGAAGAAAAGAAAATCTGTATGGGAAGAAAGATGAAATATCACGACAAAATCAACAACACCAAGAAAAACGAATAGAGGAACACAGATCAAGAAACAGAGGGGTCATTACAAATAACCCTGACAATACAACACAAACGCACATGAGCGGGGCCACAAATAGATATAGAAATCCCAGGAACCAGCGGATAGAGAACTGGAGAGCTCCCCCTATCCATACAGGGGAAGCGAAATATCTAGATGAGAATGCCCATTCTCTCATCACCGTGGACTCTACATTTTGTAGTACGGTTGATTGTACCCCCAGACGGACCGGGACCCCGAACTGGGGGAAAAACAGGGAAGAAAATCAGGTGAATGAGTGTGTCTCAATACACACACCATACACACCAGAACTAATCTCACAAGACGTGGAAAGAGCACTTTTAAGGACACCCATGGCAAATTCACCCACAGACATATTGGATCTGTGCATCTCCAACACAGAAAACCAAAGAGGAAGGAACAGAGGGGAACAAGCGCTACAGGTAACAGAGATAAACCAAGCTTTTTTAGACAAAGCGACAGAGGAGGGTCCACTCGTAACATCAGGAAACTCTCGAAGAGCAACCCCAAAGGACATCATAATCTCCAACAGAAATGTGGTCAATCAGAGATCCAACACAAATCCAACAGTGAAATCAAAAATAAACCAGTTCTACCTACCAATGAAACCAACATTGAAAACAGGAAGAGAAAGACCAGAAGGGGGAAAAGGGGTGGTAGAAGGAGGAACAAAAACAAGAGGGACCTCCCAACTGAAGAAGTAGTGACCTTTGAGGAGGCCAGGGAGCATGGCATATTTAATATATCAAAATACATGCTAAGACAAAAAGAAGTGGAAGTTCTATCCAAAGGCCTATCCTTCAGTCCCACTACCCACTCAAATCTGTTCGATCTCTTTGTGGATCTGAACAGCTTTGTACGAAAATTAACCCTCAACAGGTATTTCGTGATTCAAGAGAAAAATGGGAAAACAGGGCAAACCAACGAGGAAAGAATGGAACTAAGCTTCAACATGGAAGACCCAATAGCGACAGATCTCAAACCTACCAGTAGATTCTACCCAGTGGAAGCAAAAGGAGAGTATATCCAACTATTTTACAATAAAGTGATGAAAGAATTTCAAGAGATGTGTCAGAAGGAAACGAAAACCCCACAGAGGACGGATAACCTCACACGGAACCAGAGAGCTACTCTAAATGGCTTAATGAAACAGGAAAACATCGTAATCAGAAGTGCAGACAAGGGAGGGGGCATAGTCATTCTAGATTACGAACAATATGACAAGGAAGCAAGAAGGATACTGGATGACACGAAATACTATGAGAAAATAAAAAAAGATCCGACGGAGAAGACACGAGTAGAATTTCACCACCTACTGAAAGAAGGATATGCGGATAAATGCATCCTGAAGTCTGAATATAAGTACCTACTGGAAACCCCCATAGGAATGCCCTATTTTTATTATGTGCCCAAAATACATAAAGACATCTTTAATCCCCCAGGAAGACCTATTATTGCTGGTATGCAGTCTATAAGTAATCGTCTATCTGAATACATCGATGCTCAACTGCAGAAGTATGTAAAGAATTTACCATCATACCTCAAGGACACAGGTCACCTACTAGACATCATCAAGGAAATACCCTGGAAAAACTCGTACAGGTGGTGCACCATGGATGTGGAAGCCCTGTATACAAATATAGATCACAAAAAGGGCATCCTAGCTATAGAAGAAACTCTGAGAGAGGACATCCTCATGCCAAACAAACAGAGGGAATTCCTATTAAAAGCCATCGCATTCATATTGAGCAATAATTTCTTCACATACAAGGGGGACTTCTACAGGCAGACCATGGGGACCGCGATGGGCACAATTTGTGCCCCAAGCTATGCAAATTGCGTTATGGGGATCTTTGAACGAAATCGCTTTTTGGACAGAAGAATCATCTTGTACAAGAGGTACATAGATGACTTGATAATAATATGGGACGGCGAAGAAAGGGACCTAGAACACTTCATCGCCAACTTAATGGAAAACGAATTCGGGTTTAAATTTACCCACACAACGGACCCCAATAAGATAGTGTACTTGGACTTAGAGCTTTCGGCGGAAGAACGGAAAATTCATACCCGCACCCACTTTAAGGCCGTGGATACGAATAGCTATCTGGACTTCCACAGCTGCCATTTGAAACAATGGAAGGTAAATGTACCCTATGGGCAATTGAGGAGGGTGAGAAGAAATTGCACCAACCTGGAGGACTTTGAAGAACAAGCCAAAGAGGTCAAACAGAGATTTCTAAATAAAGGGTACCCAAGCACTATAATAGATGCAGCATACAAAAAAATAATGGAAAATCAGGATGTGAACATCAAACAGGATACGAAGAGAACACAGGATAACACAGAAAGGAAAGAAAGGTCCAATGACAGATTCAGGACAACATTTACTACGAAGTATAGTAAACACTTCAGCACCATAAAGAAGATCATGAGAAAAAACTGGACGCTGCTACAAGAGGATCCGTTTCTACATAAAACCATACCTGATAGACCAATATGTACGTTCAGGAGAAATAGAACTTTAAAGAATATACTAGCCCCCTCACGCCCAAAGAAGGAGAAAAACAAGGAAGATGGGAGGAAGAAGACACAAAAAGGCCCCAAAGGAGTGTACAAATGCGGCGATAAAAAATGTAAATGCTGCGAGAATATAACACATGGAAGAACGGAAATAGAAACAGAAGGAGGATCTATAGGGATCAGACAACGACTGACATGCAAAACTGAAACAGTGGTGTATCTGTTGGAATGCCCATGCAATCTAAGATATGTAGGTAGGACCATTAATGTGATGAGAGACAGAATGAGCAAACACAGAAATAATATAAAAAACGGTTTTTTAAAACACAGTGTCTCTAAACACTTTTTAAACAAACACGATAAAGACAGTACGGTTTTAAGAATCACCCCACTTGAATACATAGACTCCAAATCAGTACAGGAGCTCAGACAGAAAGAGATGTACTGGATCTTTAGGCTGAACACACTCGCACCTAACGGCTTAAACGAGGTATTAGAGAAAATTTGAAGCATTAAAATATATATATTTTTTAAGCAATGGTTTTATCTATCATACACACGTATGTGTATATATGTATATATTATGTATGGGTACAGTATATTAATATACGCATGATAAAATTTATGCATAAATGTGTACATATATTATTATAATATTTAATGGAGGCTACATGGAGATAGTTATCGGTTAATACTTGCATGTATTAGACCGCTTATGACATAGATACTTCAAACATGCAACAGTATGCCTACCATTATTTGATTATATGATAACGTGAAGGGCGTAATATAGACTGTTAGTATAAAAATACAGTATAAAATCCCATCAAGAAAGCATATAGAAAGTAAGTTTTAACACATACCATATGTATTTTACTAATTTGTATTTTATACACATGTATATACTGCATTAAGTGGTGGCATCCATACCCCGGTGTTTATTTTCAATATGCTAATTTAAATGTAACACCCAAAGAAAGATATACACTTCCTATATACCCTCCATTGTCAGAGAAAGGGTTAAAAACAAACCACTATGCGGCTGGTAAAGGGTTATAGTCCATGGAGGACCATAATATGTATAAAAGCAGTCTAGCAATCCCTAATCACAGTATTAAATAACGGTTTGGGTCAGCATGTTGAATAAACACAGCATATATAACCAGGATACCCTGTCAAATCAGGTGACAGTATGTTTCCTGCAGTTACCTAGGAGACAGGGCAAACATAGGAGCCCCATGTGTGACTAATACATCCACGTCACAGGAGCAGGAGCCAGGTACGGCGCCTAGCGTTAATGCCTAGCTAACGCTATTGGGAAACATACGCTTTGATTGACAGGCAAAACAACGAACGGAGGGTGGAGGACATAGCTCCACCCCGAGGACGTCTGACGTCATGACGTCATCACACACAGAGACACCGGGCGGATGGCCCACCCCCTTCTCTCTCCCCCCCCCCCTCCCCCCTCCCCCTCCTACGCTGCGCTCCGCTCAGTGAGGACGCCGACACTGATCCTCCTCACCACACCGGGATGTACAGGATGACCACTACTTAAATGTGAGTTGTTTTAAGTAATAACATGTAATTTTATGCTGTTTTATGCTGTTTGTGCTTGATAAAGTCGTGTGCTACGACGAAACGCGTTGCACCATAACAGCACTGAGTGTGCAATTATTGCACTAATAATAAAAAATTTTAAGCGAGTGATGTCTGCAGCCTGATCCAGGGGTTCGGGTCCCGAGAGCGCGGGCAACTTTTTCTTTTTATCTTACGGATTTTCATGGAGTGAGGAGGCTGGGAGGAAGGAGGAGCAGCAGCCAGAGGATTCAGAGTTGCAGCAGTGGACGGCCCAGAAGACTGTGTGGTTGATAGATTGCTGGATGCATTTTCTGCCATCCACGACAGGACCTGCTCACACTGCTCATTTTCTAATAAAGGTCTACTGCGTGGACCCATTAATTGTGAGATGAATCTGGGGACCCCAGAAACTTGACTCTCCTAATCCCGCAGCAGTCGGCTGCGATAGACCTGGACCAGGAGCTCGGCCTGTGCCCACACCCTGACTTGGGCCTCCGCGTCCTCGCCCCAAACAATTCCTCTAGGCCTACCCCTACCCCTCAGCATGGTGTATTACCAGATTAGCAGAAACAGAACGCTGTAATTAAATGTGCCGCTTATTGGCGTGTGGTTGGAGGCTGACTTCGCGTACGTAACGCACTGCAGAGACAGGCAACAATTATGCGCAAGGCTGGGTATCAATTCGACAACTACTACCCCCAGCAGAGAAGCAGCAAACTGAAGGCAGTGACAGGCAGGCCTAATATTGTTTTTTTGTGGAAGTTTTTGTGAACAACCACACTGCCTGTGATATAGTCTGTATTTCGATTTCCCTGTTGGAGGCTGACTTCGCGTACGTAACGCACTGCAGAGGCAGGCAACAATTATGCGCAAGGCTGGGTATTAATTCAACAACTACTACCCCCAGCAGAGATGCAGTAAACTCAAGGCAGTGACAGGCAGGCCTAATATTGTATTTTTGAACTTTTTGGGAAAAAGCCCACTGCCTATATAGCCAGTATACCTTTTTCCCTGCCTCACCAGTACTGCCCCTATACTGAGTAAAATGACTGCACACTGATGACGCTATGGTCTGCACGTCGATATACAAAAGAAAAAAATTGTGCAACACTGCTAAAAGCAGCCTCAACAGTACTGCACACGGTCAGATGTGGCCCTAAGAAGGACCGTTGGGGTTCTTGAAGACTAAAATAACACCTAACCCTCTCCCTATAGCAGCAGCAGCGTCAGCAGCACTTTCCCTAATCTCTGTCAGAATGCATCTGTGGCGAGCGCGGGCGGGGCAGATTTAAATACTCGGGTGTCATCTGATCTCCCCAGCCACTCACTGCAGGGGGTGGTATAGGGCTGGAACATCACAGGAGGAAGTTGTAATGCCTTCCCTTTCTTTCTATTGGCCACAAAAGCGCGCAAATTTCTCAGAGATGAAAGTGAAAGTAACTCGAACATCGCGTGGTGTTCGTCTCGAGTAACGAGCATCTCGAACACCCTAATACTCGAACGAGTATCAAGCTCGGACGAGTACGCTCGCTCATCTCTAATGATGAACAATGTCATCGAAGCTGCAATTTTGAATGGGAAATTCAAGAGGGAAGATGTCCTGTTGCCACGGATTCCAATGATCCCAACAGATATGGCATCTGAATTCAAACGTTTACAGTCTCCGGTGCAACTCACTTTTGCAATGACCATCAACAAAGCACAAGGGCAATCACTGCAAGTGTGTGGGCTACATTTGGAGAATCCATGCTTCTCACATGGACAACTGTATGTGGCCAGCTCACGCCTCGGAAAACCTTATGATTTATTCGTGTACGCACCAGACGGAAAAACAAAAAATATTGTGGATCCACAAGCAATCGAATAAATAAATAGAATTAAAACGACACTTTGAAATGTTTTTTATATGAAAATCAATGTTTCAATAAAAATGACACAATGTTAATTCAATGTTATCATAACAAGTTTCCTTGAATTTCCTTTCTTCAGATATTGCAGCAACGTGTGGCGGGTGAGCTAATATGTTATAAACATTAAAAACTTTAAAAGGGTTGTTGATCCGGGGATTATTCAGATTGCCAGATTGGAGTCAGGAAGGAATTTTTACCCTTAAATGGGGAAAATTGCCTTCCTCTAGATCAACATTGGGAGGTAATAGGCTGAACTAGATGGACATACTGTGCTTCCCCCCAAAAAAGGCCTCCCCTGATAGTAAGCCCTACCCTGATTTTCGAGGGAGACTTGAAATATGAGCCCTACCCAAAAATAAACCCTAGCTACACTACATGAAAAAACAAGCAACTCACCTAGCAGGCACAGTCCGGGCCCCTCCCGCTGGCCTCCGGTGCTCCGGCAGGCTTTTGTGTAATCCTTAGAGCCGACAGAGGATCTCTTGCTGGTAAGAGCACCGCCTCAGCCAATCAGAGTCGGTGCTCGATATACCAATCATATACATTCATTGACTAGCTGTGATTGATTTATTGAGCACCGGCTCTGATTGGCTGAGGCGGCGCTCATGAACCATTTAGAGCAATCTCTTGCTGGAGGCAGGGTATTCAAGTCCCATTACCAGCAAGAGATGTTCTGTCGGTGCTTAGGACTACACGGAGGCCTGCTGGAGAGCCAGAGACCAGTGGGAGGGACCCGGACGGCGCCTAGGAGGTGAGTATAAGACACCCCCCCCCCCGAAAATAAGACCTTGTGCCTCTTTTCAGGCAAAAATTTATATAAGACAGGGTCTTATTTTTGGGGAAACACGGTATGTTTTTTTTCAGCCTTACATGCTATTTTACTATTTGAACTATTTGCTATTTTCAACCTCTGTGGACTCTGTAAAAAATGGCCGTGATTCCTTAATGGTTAATTCAATATTTTTGTTAAACCCCTAGACTTAAAGGGGTTGTCCCGCGAAAGCAAGTGGGGGTATACACTTCTGTATGGCCATATTAATGCACTTTGTAATGTACATTGTGCATTAATTATGAGCCATACACAAGTTATTCACTTACCTGTTCCGTTGCTGGCGTCCCCGTCTCCATGGTGCCGTCTAATCTTCAGCGTCTAATCGCCCGATTAGACGCGCTTGCGCAGTCCGGTCTTCTCTCTTCTGAATGGGGCCACTCGTGCTAGAGAGCGGCTCCTCGTAGCTCCGCCCCGTCACGTGTGCCGATTCCAGCCAATCAGGAGGCTGGAATCGGCAATGGACCGCACAGAAGACCTGCGGTCCACCGAGGGTGAAAATCCCGGCGGCCATCTTCACAAGGTAAGTAAGAAGTCACCGGAGCGCGGGGATTCGAGTAAGTACTACCCGGTTTGTTTTTTGTATCCCTGCATCGGGTTTGTCTAGCGCCGAACGGGGGGGCTATTGAAAAAAAAAAAACCCGTTTCGGCACGGGACAACCCCTTAAAAACTGAACATCTACACTTAACATATGGTTGCTTTGTTTCTAATTCATTGTGGTGGTGTACAGAGGCCAAATTATGTAAATTATATAACTGTCTAAGTACTCCTGGACCCATCTGCATGGGGATATATCAATATTTTTAATCTTCACTCAAATAGCATGTAAAGATAAATGTGATTACACACTAACAAACGGAATGGCAATAATGAAACAAAAACATTCAGTTTTCTTATGTAGAAAAACAAGTATAGCTTGGCCCTAATACAGTAACTGACATGGTCCCTTTAGTAGAAACAATTTCCAGTATGCCCATTCACTTAACTGTCTCTGACATCAACTGGGAACATTTTTTTCTCCCCCTGCTCAATGGAAACATTTTTTCAGCTGTGCGATGTCTGAGGATATCTTTAATGCACAGCTCATTTCAAATCCCACACAGCATCTCAATGGGATGTAGATCGGAAATTTGGCTTTGCCATTTAGAACTGTCCATTTCTTATTATTTTCAGCCAACTCTTGGGGAACCTACTCATATATGTCATATAGGGTATTTTTCATGTTGCAAGGTCCCCTTTCAACTGAGCTTCAATCTTCTAATGGATGGTCTCCTACATTATGCTCCAGCATACTCTAGTAGAAAAAAAATGACTTCATTGCCAGATCTAATATAATGAGCTAGCTGCCCAGGCCCTGTTACAGCAAAGCAAAGCCAACTCTGAAAGTGTAACTAAACTTTTTATAAACTTCTGACATCTCATAAAGACTTGTTAGAAGTTTAGATTGGTGGGAGTCCACGTGCTGAGACCCCCTAACAATCACTAAAGCGAACAGGCAGAAGCACTCACATGAGTGCTGTGCCTGTTTATCTTTTATCAGCTTGTGGTCTACGGGCTCCATAGACTTTTAATGCGATACATACATGAATCTAAGAAATCTTGAAACAGCAGACTGGACACACTGCCCAGATGAACTCTTCTTCCCATTCATTTTAGCAATTAGTAGGGGTTCTAGCATCTGGCCACCACTGATTAAAAATTCTGAATTTATACTTTATTTCTAATATGCTTTATGGTTGGTTCTTCTACTTAGATGCTGTCTTTGTTTTTTGACAAATACATCTTGGGATGATTTAGTAAATCCTGCACTGAGCAGGGTATTGGACTCAATGACCCTGGAGGTCCCTTCCAACTCTACCATTCTATGATTCTATGATCTTCTGGTAATGTGGATCCATAACCCTATCTTTGGCTTATATTCTAGAAGACATTGTCTCAGAATTCCTAGTGTGTGTCTATGTGTTTTTGGAAAAAGATTGGTCTTGCCCTGATATTCTTTTTGGACAGCAAAGGTTTTCTCCTGGTAAGCCTCCCATATAGATCTAATTTATGTAGCCTTTCACCAAAGATAGATCCATATGTTTGAACATCAATAGTGCTACATGTCGGTCCTGTAATGATATTCTGGGAAGTTAGGATGTTTACTAGAGATGAGCGAGTATACTCGCTAAGGCTAACTACTCGAGCAAGTAGTGCCTTAGCCGAGTATCCTCCCGCTCATCTGTAAAGATTCGGCTGCCGGCGCGGGTGACAGGTGAGTTGCGGCGGTAAGCAGGGGGGAGCGGGGGGGGGGAGAGATCTCCCCTCTGTTCCTCCCCGCTCTCCCCCGTCGCTCCCCGCCCCCTGCCGCCCCCTGAATCTTTAGAGACGAGCAGGAGGATACTCGGCTAAGGCACTACTCGCTCGAGTCGTTAGCCTTAGCGAGTATACTCGCTCATCTCTAATGTTTACCCTATTCATTGCTCATGCTCATTGTCAAGATCTTGAGCAAATTCTTCATTGCCGTTTAATAATGTGTCTTTGTTTTAAATGTTTGTCTTGCTTTTATTTGTATTTTGTTCCTTAAAGGGGTGGTCTCGCGAAACCAAGTGGGGTTATACACTTCCGTATGGCCATATTAATGCACTTTGTAATGTACATTGTGCATTAAATATGAGCCATACAGAAGTTATTCCACTTACCTGCTCCGTTGCTAGCGTCCTCGTCTCCATGGTTCCGTCTAAATTCGCTGGCAGCTTGCTTTTTTAGACGCGCTTGCGCAGTCCGGTCTTCTCCATTCAGCACGAGCCGCTTCAGTGTGCTCCCCGCTACAGCTCTTCTGTGCATGCGCAGACGAGCTGTCACTGCTCGGGAGCGCGCTGCAGCGGCTATTCTGTACCATCCTCTGTTAGAGGAAGGTGCAGAAACTGGAGCTGCCCAGCGGAGAAGCCCAGCCCAGCCCAGCAGCCCCGAGAAGCCTCCCAGGTAAGTGATTTGTGTGGGGGGGCTGCCGCTGCGCCGGGCTGCGCCGGGGGGGGCTGTCGCTGCGCCGGGGGGGGGGCTGCCGCTGCGCCGGGCTGCCGCTGCGCCGGGGGGGCTGTCGCTGCGCCGGGGGGGGCTGCCGCTGTGATGGGGGAACTAGCGCTAGGCCGGGGGGGCTGTCGCTGCGATGGGGGGGCTGTCGCTAGGCCGGGGGGGGGCTGTCGCTGCGATGGGGGGGCTGTCGCTAGGCCGGGGGGGCTGTCGCTGCGATGGGGGGGCTGTCGCTAGGCCGGGGGGGGCTGCCGCTAGGCCGGGGGGGGCTGCCACTAGGCCGGGGGAACTAGCGCTGGGCTCCGGAACCTAGCGCTGGGCTCCGGGGCCTTCACCTGGGCTGAGGGTCTAGCGCTGGGGAGCCGAGGGCTAGCGCCTTACCTGCTGCCTGGCGGTGGGCGTCTGGTCGGCGGCTGCGGGGCGTCTGGTCGGCGGCTGCGATGCGTCCGGTTGCCATGGAGACACAGCTGGCGGCGTCTCGGGAGCGCGCACGTCGGGCTGCAGCGAGCGACGGGGAAAGAGCCGGCGGCCATCTTGAGGAAACTTTTATAAGTTGCTGAAACGCTGGAACGGTAAGTACGAACCAGCTAGAAATGTCATTTACAGGGGGGCTTAGTAATGTGTACTTAATGGGGGGGACTGGGCAAAAAAAAAATTTAACTGCTTCCTCGAGACATCTCCTTTAACATTGATGAAGGATTTGTTCATTGTATCAGCATACAAGTCTGTTTTTCATGTTTTAGGACATGTCAGTATGGAAAGTCCCAGTCAACAAGTGATGCACACTAATGTTGAGTTGGAGTTTCATGGTTATTGGTACACATATTTGAATTACCATTCATAGTGCATGTAACACAAGTCAACTTTAGCATAAAGTACCTTAAAATAACCACATGCCTGTATTTTCTAATATTGTATGTCAACTTTTGCAGTTGTGTGCCAGTGTGAGCATTACCCCATGCTGCCTATGAATTTGTGCCAAGGGTGGAACTGTTGTGGGTATTTATTATTTCATGAAATCATCATTTGAGCATTTTCCTGTTTATGAAGCACTAATGGCTCAAACTATATGCCTTTTCATTCCTAAGGAGTTAAACAGAACTAGGTATTCAATAATGCACTTAAAAACATGTTTTAAACAAGAATTATATTTGAAGTGGAAACTGAACTGTGGATAGAAAACACACAGATTTTTTTAAGCCTCTTAAGAAAATGACATTTCAACTCAGTTGGACTTAAGACATTTGAATTCTATGCTATATCAGTGTTATTACACCTTCAAGCCTTAGTCAGACGGGCGTTTTTAGCCGCGATTTTTGCGCATGCGCATGCGTCCAGCGATTTTATAAAACCATTGCTTTGCAATGGTATCGGACACATGAGCGCTTTTTATGCGCTCGTCCAATAAATTATAGAACAAAAAATCGCAGATCGCACCTATCTGCGATGTGCGATTCCTGTTCTCTTCTGTATATGCGCTCAATAGGGGCCGGCGGCAGCAGCGCCGACCCCATTGAGAACATATAGAAGACAAATCATTCTTCTCTGCCACAGCTGTAACAGCTGTGGCAGAGAAGAACGATGTTTGCCCATTGAATTCAATGGAGCGGCAATACAGCCGCTCCATTGAAAGCAATGGGCTGCCGGCGTGCGTGGGGTGAATTGTCGGGAAGGGGTTAAATATATAAGCCCTTCCCTGCAATTCATCCTAAAATGTGTTAAAATAAAAAAAAATTGTATACTCACCTTTCCGCTGCAGCCGGAGTCCTGCCGCGGCCGCTGTCAGTTCTCCTGAACTGCTCCTCGGCACTATTCAGCCGGCGGGGCTTTAAAATCCCCGCCTGCTGAATGATCTGCCTCTGATTGGTCACAGCCCTGACCAATCAGAGGCTGGTTTCACTCACACACCCATTCATGAATTCATGAATGGGTGAGTGACTGCTGCCTCTCAGCGCTGAGCCAATCAGGGGCAGGTCTGACGCACATCCATTCATGAACTCATGAATGGGTGTGAGTGAGGCATGCCTCTGATTGGCTCAGCGCTGAGCCAATCAGGGGGCAGGTCTGACTCACACCCCCTTCACACCCACTGCAGGACGGCCGCGCGGAGCTCCGGCTGCCGGGAGAAGGTGAGTATACAATTTTTTTTTATTTTAACACATTTTAGGATGAATTGCAGGGAAGGGCTTATATATTTAATCCCTTACCGACAATTCATCCCGGGCTCGCCCGCAGCGCATTGCTTTAAATGGAGGCGGCTCTATTGCCGTCTCCATTGAATGCAATGTGCTGGACAGCTCCGGCCCGTTTCTAATGAAACGCGGCTAGGAGCAGATTTTCGGGCGATTTGCGGGCGACTTGCGCGCACCGGTCACGCGATTTGCGGATGCGCATCCGTCATGCGATCCGCAAATCGCGCGAAAAAACGCCGGTCTGACTAAGGCCTCAGGGCTCGTTCACATGAGCCCTGAGGGAGCGCAGTATAGCCACGTGCAAAGATTGCGGCTATACTGCATTAAATATCACTTGAATGGGTTAATTGCAGCTACTTGTATAATAATCAGCCCATCAGTAGCTAACTAGCTTCATTTGCATGTATTTAGGGAACAGTGGGAGGTCTGTTCTCTAAATTCATTGCTATTGTTCTCCAGTGGGACAGCTGCTGAAAGAATGTTATCAACGCTGCCCACAGAGAACTCAGCATGCGGTCCGTCTTATCAGTCGCGATGGATTTTAAGCTGAGCTGAACTCAGCGATGGACGAAAAGTGCATGGTAAGGCTGGGTTCACATCAGGCGGATTTGCCGCAAAAATTGTGTCCGTAATTTCGCCGTGGCCAATCCGCCTACAGACGCTAATCCCGGGATTAGCTAGCCATGTGGACGAGATTTCTTAGAAATCTCGGCCACACGGGATGGCAAATCCGCCGCGGCAAAGCCGTTAGAAGCCGGCGCTGCAGAGCGGATACGCTGGCCGCAGTATGTTCATATTTTTTCTTCTTCCGCTGTGGCCGTGCTCTCCTCTATGGGAGCGCCGGCCGCAGCGGAAGAGCGAGCGTCCAGGCCTCTTCAAAACCTGCGGCTAAGTGCCGCAGGTTTTGAAGCAGCGCTTCTCCCGGAGGAAATCTCACGGTTTTTCGCTGTGGCCAAACCGCAAGATTTCCACTGGGAATTCGACATGTGAGAACTCAGCCTAAGGGTGCCTGCACACGGGCGGAATTTCTGCCGCGGTATTTTAAGCACATTGTCTGCCCCTGACCACAGCCAATATACTTCTATGGGGATCCGCAGTTGTCCCCAGTTGGACGGATTTGCATCGTGGATTTTCACGTGCTAGAAAAAAAACGTGGCATGTCCTAATTTGGGTCAGATTCTGTGCGTGGAGACTCCAATACAAGTGAATGGACACGTTTTTTCATGCAGTAAATCCGCGGTGCAGCTGCGGATGAAGGCACTGGTTGCTATGACATTAGAGGAAATAGGTGTGGTAGGAGGCTGCAGGTTTTTCCACGCGTTTTTTTCCGTAGCATATCCGCATATATCCGATCATGCTTTTTCACGCATTCGCACCTATCCGCAAGTACATTAAGGCCGCCTGCAGACGAGCGGGTCGGATCTGGCGGCCATCTGCATAGGAGTGCGTATTGTAATGCACTCCTATGCAAACTTTCAGTGGCGGAAATCCCGCGGGAAATACCGCCACGGGATTTCCGCCCATGTGCAGGCGGCCTTAGGTTCCATACGCAGGTCTCCCGCGCGTGAAAATCCGCTGGCATAATCCGGAACGCTCGTGTGCAGGCGGCCTAAGTGCACAATCGGCACACATTTACACAATGATTATTACTCAAAAGCCATCTTTTTGAGCTATAATAGTAGTATTTAAAAGGGCCTTAAACTTTTTGTATTCCCAACTATCCAAGATAGGCCGCCTGCAGACGAGCCGTTCGGATCCGGCAGCGAGAATTCTCGCCGCGCGATCCGACCCGAGCGCCTGCAGGGACGAGCGCGTACTCACCCGCGCCTGGCAGCCCCGGCTCTTTCATGTGCCGGCTGCCGCGCAGGCGGCGCATGCGCAGACCGGAGCCGGCGGCCGGGTGAGTGCGTGCCCCGCACAAAAATAGGACATGCCGTGGTTTGTTTGCCGCGCAAGATTTCGCGCGGCCAAACCGTGGCCGTCTGCATAGGAGTGCGTATTGTAATGCACTCCTATGCAAACTTTCAGTGGCGGAAATCCCGCGGGAAATACCGCCACGGGATTTCCGCCCATGTGCAGGCGGCCTTAGGTTCCATACGCAGGTCTCCCGCGCGTGAAAATCCGCTGGCATAATCCGGAACGCTCGTGTGCAGGCGGCCTAAGTGCACAATCGGCACACATTTACACAATGATTATTACTCAAAAGCCATCTTTTTGAGCTATAATAGTAGTATTTAAAAGGGCCTTAAACTTTTTGTATTCCCAACTATCCAAGATAGGCCGCCTGCAGACGAGCGGGTCGGATCCGGCAGCGAGAATTCTCGCCGCGCGATCCGACCCGAGCGCCTGCAGGGACGAGCGCGTACTCACCCGCGCCTGGCAGCCCCGGCTCTTTCATGTGCCGGCTGCCGCGCAGGCGGCGCATGCGCAGACCGGAGCCGGCGGCCAGGTGAGTGCGTGCCCCGCAGAAAATTAGAACATGCCGCGGTTTGTTAGCCGCGCGAGATTTCGCGCGGCCAAACCGCGGCCGTCTGCATAGGAGTGCGTATTTTAATGCACTCCTATGCAAACTTTCAGCTGCGGAAATCCCGCGGGAAATCCCGCGGCGGGATTTCCGCTCGTGTGCAGGCGGCCTTAATATGTAGTTTTATCAAAGCTCATGGCCAAAAATCAACTCTCATTGCCCTCGGGAACATGTCCAGCTCCTTGTTTAGACTACTTAGCTACCTACCATATTAGACTATGTCTTCACCAAGGACAGCTGAAGCAAAAGCTGCTCCAAAAATGTTGCTAGATTAAAAAGCAAGCACATTTTCATTGCCATATAGTATCCTATTTTATAACTCTGGATAACATGGGGGTGGGGGCAATTTGCATAAGTGCAATTGTATTTACCAACATTGGTATTGTCTTTCTTGTATATTATAAACATTGTAACCTATGAATGGGTTTGAGCTTCTAAGTTAATAGCTGTGTATTAAGTTAAAGAAATGTGCTTTAACTCAGAGTAGATGGGGGAACTGTTGGGTGCTTAAACAACCAACAGCCGTCTTGACTTTCATATACGAGCACTAGTCATTCAGTGAATGGAGGTGGAGTGCACTGAAGATCTGTTCCAGACACCTACCTTCATTCACAAAGATAGATAAATGGCTGCTTGATTACACTGAATGAGAATTCGACAACTAGTCATTCTGTTCAGTGAGTTGAAGAAAAGCGACCAGCGACTAATGAGCATTTTCTCGCTGAGTATCCTCTTAGGGACAACTATTGATCGAAATCCCTTGTTTGAGTGATTTTTCGGCCAATAGTTTACCCGTGTACCCTAAGAGCTCTTAGTGATCTTATAGAAGTGGGAATCATTTTAACAACTGAACTACCCAGTAACATGCAGCCATTCCTTCATTTTCTGTGGTGTTTCTTTTTTTTCCTGTGATTTTAATGACCTATATACCACATTGGAATCTTGTGTTTGTCGAACACCAGTGAAAGAATTAACATCTTTTGTATGCTACAGTAGCTCCATGTTACAAATAATGAAAATCTGACAGGAGTTTCAATAAAATCTAGGGAACACTTGACAACCTGACTAAAGGGTAGGATAAAGAGATAAAGAAAAATTAGGCTGTGACGCACAGGTTTCATGGCGAACAAACAAATTGCTATGTCAAGGCTTGAACCTGATTTCTTCTTTTATTAATATCAATGAAAAGTAAGGTGCTTCAGGGTTTATGCCCTTTCATCAAACAAGCGATATTTAGAGTATTTACAATATTTGGCAGCAAAAGTGAACAAGTTTAGAAGAAAACCCTGGAAGATTAAATGGGAAACAGAATCAAGAATAACAAAAAGAAAAACAGAGTGGAACAGTAAATTAATAAATTGGCACATTGAGCTATAGTTTGTCTTAATACATAAAAATCAAACAGCTGTCCTTGATACAGTAAAGCATACATAAAAGAGAGACTGGATTTAAACTCATTAAAGGAAAAATCGTAATTCATACAAAGGTAATAGTTTAGCGTCACGTATATATCAGATATGCAAAAAGGTCATCTTTTAAGTGCTGAAGTTAAAAATTATAATAGGACTATTACCTTTTTATGAAAACACATTACTTTTCGTTGGCTTCAATAATCAGAAGTCAGGTTCAAGTCTTGACTCAGCCATTGTTTGTTCACCATGAGACTTGTATACCATGGCCTGCTTTTATATCTGTTTGTTTATGACTCCCATCAAACTCAATCTTCACCAAGTCAGCGGATTCCCTAGGCCAACAGCATGTTTCACAACAGTCATTAGCCTTGCCGGTACCCGTCGCAGTGCATCCCTTCTTGGGGTGTTCCAACATTTAATATTTCTTTCACTTAAGAGTAAGGTCTCTGCATTTTCTAAACTGTGGTTCCACTACATTAGATTCCTTTTTTCCCTAAAGTATGGGATACAAACTCGGAACATGCCTCCTTCTCTGATTATTTTGAGTTTTCAGGACCTCCATCCAACCTCCTATGCCCTTTTCTACTCCTTCACTCCCTGAGGAACCCCTTTGGTTTTACTCTTTCTCTCCCTGTTCTTTCTCTTTTCATTGACTTTTGTGATGTATCCCATCTTTCTCTTTTTTTTTCTTCTTCTCTACTTTTTCCATCTCAGTTGACAAAATGGTTATGGTCAGTTTTGGATAGACCCAATGCTTTAGTATTTTTTTCTATCATTTGCATTGTATTAGTCTGTGCAATTACAGTACTTGGGTCTGGACTATGTGTTCTTTTTCTTTCTCCTTTGGGGACAGCTATATGGTCTTACAGTGATTGAAGTATTAAATAGTTAGAAATACTGTTTAGACTCAGTATCATTCTGGGGATTGGAACTGTGAAAATTATTAATAATTTCAGATATATCATAAAATGAAAAAGTAATGTTTGCAGGATTCAGATGTTTTGTGATATTTATCCATACGGTCAGTTGGTGTAACATGCAGTGCGCTGTTTATTGCTTGCTGACAGTCTGCAGACGTATCATGTAAATATAACTAGTCTAAACTCTGAAATAAACAGATTATTCCCCAGTTTCCATTGCTAAACAACATCAGGTTCTAACAATGACTCTCTTTCTCTTAAACCAAATGTAATCTCGGTGGTTAGAAAAGTAAAACTATAAACTGTAGCATTAAAACAATGCAAGCTTGATAAAAGAAAGATGCCCATTATAATGGTGTAATTGTTTTACCAGATGCATTGTGATCTAAGCTCCTGTCGCTGTACACAAAGCCAGTGAATCATGTGTTTAATTGATGTTACAGGGGGAGAGCAGGACATGGTGTGTAGAGATAAAATGTGGGACTTCGGTTTTATTTCAGGGCTGTGACTTGGTTTTCTGTGACCTATCACTGTCACCCTGCATAATGGAAATGTTCGGCCAGCTAAGAACTCCATTGGGATTATCATTGGCTGCAATAAATGGGGAAACACAAAATATTTTCAGCAGTCCTGGAACAATCTGCAGCTTGCACAGCTGCAAAGAAACTGCTACTCCCCCGAGACCCTCTAAAGTTGATGAAGGTGCTCTGTAAGGAAATATGACTAATATTTTGTGGACATTCATTTTTATGGTACATATTTCCCCTATGATGATAATTGGAGAAAGAAGCCTTGTTATGTACTTAACTAATTGTATTACTGGTCTACAGAAGGAAGTTAAGTTGTGTACATGTACACTAAATGTTGAGCGAAGTTCTTTTTGTATGTTAACAGTTATCATGATTATCACCACGGTCTTGTGCATGTGTCACTTGACTTTGTTTCCACGTCAGAGGAAAGGCTGCTTCTGAAAAGGCAAACTGTAGAGAAATGTTCTTGGGTTCCAGTTATTCCTATGAGTTCAGAGCTGATAGTGGCGCCATTTTTTTTCCAGTTTTAATGGGATGTTTGTTTTTTTATGCGCCTGTATACAGTATCAGTGAAAAGTTTCGACACACCTGACTGAATGTTGGTTCCTCTTGATTTCGAGATTTTTTAATCTAAAGGTCTATGGCTTAAAACATTTTCTTTACACAAATATAAATATTTTTTGTAATGATAATGTTTACTTTTTTTCACCCATTTCATTTTGAAGTTCGGAGTTGGAAAATGTTAAACCTCAATTATTCAGTTATCCCGTCTAGGGGTGTGCATACATTTTAGATACATTTGTTTGGCCGACAGCTCTCTTGCCTGATATCCATATATATTTGCACGCTCGGTGAGTGTTTTTGTTGTCTGAGTATAGAGAGTAGAGAAATCCACTGGCAGAGCCTACTTCCGAAGAACAAAAACATCAGGCAGTTAAAATCCAATGCCCCAATGCTTATCTCATTCATCTGGTACCTGTCTGGAAGCCCCTGTAGGGTATTCTACATGGGACAACTGTCAAGTTCTGAAGGACCCAACAGCTATCCCAACAATTAGAACACTAAATAGCAACCAGTCTTCTTCCACCAGTTCTAAGAGAAAAAGAGAATTAGATATACAACCTACAGAGTGGGAAAGTGGTAAAAATGACAGGAAACAAGTCATATATTGGCCCAAAATAATGTTATTCCTCATGTTCACATGGGAGCTTATTCTGAAACGTCATCTGAAAAGTTAGGTATGTTTTAAGAATTTAAAGGGGTTGTAGAAGACTTGCAAGTTATCCCCTATCCATAACATGGGGGATAACTTGCTGATCATGAGGGTCCCACCACTGACCCCCCCCCCCCACTGATCCTGAGAATGGGGGCCCCGTGTCCCCCTTCCTCTGTGCTGTACGCTTACTGCTCTCTCTTAGAAGGAAGGAGACTAAATGCTGGTCACACAAGCACACTGGTGCTCCATTCATCTCCAATATGATTGCCAGAAATAGCAAAATGGCAATTGCTGTGGTAGTTATATCAGTCCCATTGAGATGAATGGAGCACCGACAGCGCAGGCTCGGACAGTGCTCCAGTCATTCTGCAAGGGAAGAAGTGACCCCACAGTGAAAGGCAGAGGGGGAGATAAGTCCCCCATACTCAGAATACAATAAAGATGTCAGGGAGGCGTTACTTATACTGGCTTGGAGCTATATATTCTCCTTATAATTACTCTAATTATGAATTAGAGTACTAAGATAGATGAGTAGATAAATAAATCAATCAATAGAACTCACCCGGTGTCTGGCGAGCACCCCTGTTAAGAGGTCTCACCAGCACCTCCACATCCTCGTCGGCTTTAAAATAATCTGGCGTGTCCTTACGGCTGCTGGGCTCCTGTGTCCTGCTGGCTAGCAGGACCCACTTGAAGAAACTTCGTATAAGAACTCCGTAAAAAGAAAAGGCCCGCGCTCTTTGGGACTTGAACACCAGAGTCAGGCTGTGGACACCACTAATTTCAAAGCTTTATTCTAAAGAATCCTCTGTGCAACGCGTTTCATCGTTATACACAACGACTTTGTCAAGCACAATAACTCTAGCATTACACGTTCACTATATATATAGAAAACTCACTTTTTGTCGGCAGCATCCCATTCGTTGCGGAGATAGTGGGGGTTGGCGTCCTAGGCGGCTGTCAGATACAAGGCGCCATGCCGGGATCAAATACCAGTATAGTTCTTCCGGGTGGGTGACGCGTGTAAGGTCTGGGTGGAGTTACATGTCCTGATTGTTCTATCAGCGCGGTCATTGGTTCCTGAACTGTCAATCAAGGTGCGTCCGATATTTACGCTACTTGCGTTAGTTACGTACGAATAATGTGTAAACTTAATCCTAATGTTTGCCGCGATGTGTGTCTGTGGTATCCCTGACAACCGGGTGTCAACGCTGTTTGCGTTAACTACGTACGAATAGTGTGTAAAGTCCTTCATGACTCGTACTATGCTGTATATCTGTTAGACGACCAGGATAAATATCTCTGGCCGGTTTTTATTATTATTAGAACGCTTTTACGCGATCTTAATGCGTATATACATGAATGAACCAGGATTATTTATAATTATTTATAATGTTATTACTTTATCAATAGATGGTTTTTTTGATGGCACTGATTTATACAAATTAATGACCCTGGTTCTTTAAAAAATTATATATAGACCCTCACTCCATACTAGTGGTTGTTTTTTGCGATCTAAGTATATTATATAGTTCACTTCATATAGAGTTAGGTACTTAAAATTAATTGGCCCTACGTGTCCTGTCGGGCTAAACTTATAGATGAATTTAATACGAATAATTGGTATAGGGGGATATATATAAAAAAGTAAAAAAACTATATATAAATATATCAATAAAAATAAATCTATGTATTATGTCATGGGTGCATAATTAGATGAAAATGGAAAATAATGAAACCTGGTTTTGACGTTCGGAAGGGGATGCTTAGAGATGGGATGCTGCCGTTTAAACAGGAGGAACTTTTACACGTATATGTATAAAAAAACTTAAATAAAATATTTTTCAGATGTTTTTTCATAGATCATCTATACAATTTGTTACGCTCAACATCTACTAATTCTACCCATGAGTGGGGCTTGTTTCATATTATAGTCCATCCTGATGTACAAATGAGCAATTAATAAGGTGACTGTTAATATCCTGAAACCTGAATACAAATATCTACTTGAGACACCTATAGGCATGCCATATTTTTACTATGTGCCGAAAATACATAAAGATGTTTTCAATCCCCCGGGCCGGCCCATTATCGCCGGCATGCAAGCTATGACCAACCGGTTGTCCGAATACATCGATGTGTAATTGCAAAAATATGTTAAGAACTTGCCATCGTATCTCAAGGACACGAGTCACCTATTGGACATCATTAAACACATTCCCTGGAAAAAAACATACAAGTGGTGCACAATGGACGTGGAAGCCCTGTATACAAATATTGACCATGATACAGGTATCCTAGCTATAAAGGAAATACTGGAAGAAGATCCTCTCATGCCAAAAAATCAGAGAGAATTTTTACTACGAGCCATTTCATTCATATTAGACAATAATTTTTTCACGTATAACGGAAGTTTTTACAGACAGATAAGGGGTACAGCAATGGGCACGATTTGTGCCCCAAGCTACGCAAATTGTGTTATGGGTATCTTTGAAAAAAACCGGTTTGTGGACCATAGGGTCATTCTATACAAAAGATATATAGATGACCTGTTAATAATCTGGGACGGTGAAGAAAAAGAACTGGAAACGTTCATTAAAAGCTTAATGGAGAACGAGTTCGCATTCAAATTTACGTATACTATAGACCCAAATAAAATTGTGTATTTGGACCTCGAACTATCAGCAAAAGAACAAGATATCATCACCCGTACTCATTTTAAAACCGTGGATACCAACAGCTATCTGGATTTCCACAGCTGCCACCAGAAACAATGGAAGATAAATGTCCCATATGGGCAGTTAAAAAGGGTGAGAAGAAACTGCACCACTCAAGAAGACTTTGAAGACCAAGCCGAACTAATTAAGAAGAGGTTTCGTGACAAAGGATATCCGGTCACCATAATTAATTCGGCTTATAAAAAAGTGTCGGAAGAACAAAAAATTGGTCATGAACAGAATATGGAGAACCCCAAGATTAACACAAAAAGAAGAGATAAGTCCAATGACAGGTTCGGAATAACGTTCACAACAAAATACAGCAAGCAGTTCAGCCATGTAAAGAGGATTATGAGAAATAATTGGTCATTACTACAGGAAGACCCATTTTTGCAAAAAATTATACCAGAAAGACCACTATGTACCTTTCGGAGGAACAAGACCCTCAAAAATATGCTGGCACCCTCATGCCCGAAGAAAGAGAAGAAAAATAAACAGAATCAGGAGAAAAAACAAAAAGGACCAAAAGGGATCTATAGGTGCGGAGACAAAAAATGTAAATGCTGTGAAAATATATCTAATGGAAGAACAGAAATCGAAGTAAAAGAAGGAAGACCTATAGAGATTAACCAACGACTAACATGTAAAACAGAAGCAGTAGTATATATGCTGGAATGTCCCTGTCATCTTAGATACGTTGGGAGAACAATTAATGCATTAAGAGATCGCATGAATAAATATCGCAGTAACATCAAAAACGTTTTCCTAAAACACAGCGTTTCGAGACACTTTACAAATAAACACAACAGAGACTATACCACCCTGAGAATTACCCCATTAGAATACATAATCTCCAAATCAGTACAGGATCTTAGGCAAAAAGAAATGTACTGGATTTTTAGACTCAATACACTCACACCAAACGGCTTGAACGAGGTACTGGAAAAAATCTGAGACACCTTACTAATTTCAATTCTTTTATTGCAGTCATCAATTTTTAAACAAGATTGGTATGTATTTATTTTATTGTGTATATGTATATACCTGTACACTAGAAATTTATACAATTTTACGTTTCACCATATATAAGATTTTTTCATAAGATTTTTTCATTGTATTATAGGGAAACAAACTTAAGCAATCTATGTATAATATTATCCATATAAATGTATGAATACATAGAAACAGACATGTACGTAACAAATTGGGGGCATAACTATATAGTATTAACAGTCACCTTATTAATTGCTCATTTGTACATCAGGATGGACTATAATATGAAACAAGCCCCACTCATGGGTAGAATTAGTAGATGTTGAGCGTAACAAATTGTATAGATGATCTATGAAAAAACATCTGAAAAATATTTTATTTAAGTTTTTTTATACATATACGTGTAAAAGTTCCTCCTGTTTAAACGGCAGCATCCCATCTCTAAGCATCCCCTTCCGAACGTCAAAACCAGGTTTCATTATTTTCCATTTTCATCTAATTATGCACCCATGACATAATACATAGATTTATTTTTATTGATATATTTATATATAGTTTTTTTACTTTTTTATATATATCCCCCTATACCAATTATTCGTATTAAATTCATCTATAAGTTTAGCCCGACAGGACACGTAGGGCCAATTAATTTTAAGTACCTAACTCTATATGAAGTGAACTATATAATATACTTAGATCGCAAAAAACAACCACTAGTATGGAGTGAGGGTCTATATATAATTTTTTAAAGAACCAGGGTCATTAATTTGTATAAATCAGTGCCATCAAAAAAACCATCTATTGATAAAGTAATAACATTATAAATAATTATAAATAATCCTGGTTCATTCATGTATATACGCATTAAGATCGCGTAAAAGCGTTCTAATAATAATAAAAACCGGCCAGAGATATTTATCCTGGTCGTCTAACAGATATACAGCATAGTACGAGTCATGAAGGACTTTACACACTATTCGTACGTAGTTAACGCAAACAGCGTTGACACCCGGTTGTCAGGGATACCACAGACACACATCGCGGCAAACATTAGGATTAAGTTTACACATTATTCGTACGTAACTAACGCAAGTAGCGTAAATATCGGACGCACCTTGATTGACAGTTCAGGAACCAATGACCGCGCTGATAGAACAATCAGGACATGTAACTCCACCCAGACCTTACACGCGTCACCCACCCGGAAGAACTATACTGGTATTTGATCCCGGCATGGCGCCTTGTATCTGACAGCCGCCTAGGACGCCAACCCCCACTATCTCCGCAACGAATGGGATGCTGCCGACAAAAAGTGAGTTTTCTATATATATAGTGAACGTGTAATGCTAGAGTTATTGTGCTTGACAAAGTCGTTGTGTATAACGATGAAACGCGTTGCACAGAGGATTTTTTAGAATAAAGCTTTGAAATTAGTGGTGTCCACAGCCTGACTCTGGTGTTCAAGTCCCAAAGAGCGCGGGCCTTTTCTTTTTACGGAGTTCTTATACGAACCATACTCACAATAAGCAGGAGTCTCGGCAGTGAGACCCCCACCAATCAGCAAATTACTCCTTATCCTGTTCATAGGGGATAACTTGTAACTCTGGTACAACCCTTTAAAGTAAAATAACCAATGAACAAAAAAGCAAAAAAATATCAGTTTACAATCTACTGCAAAGTTTCATGCAGTCGTCTGAACCACTCTTGGACGGAATTTTACCCACTTACCAGGTGATAATGCACATTGTTGGATATAGTATTAATGCTTCCAATGTTTTAGTAGTTCACTATTTCTAGCTGCATTATTGTTATGGTGTTTTTATTAGATCCATTTAATCAACTTTCACAGTTTGACTCATTTTGCAACAAGCTGAGAGAAGATACAAGAGGCTCCAATCTGAATTCACATTTTATGGTATTCATTATCCTGAGTACAGTGTCATAAGCATTATTTCATGAATGTGAACACACAATCCAACATGCAAAGGAAATTTATCTACTGTAACATGACCACCTACCTGGAAACATACCAGGTCCAATCGACTGACAGTGAAGTAAGGGATTTAGAATTTGGCATATTTGACTTTAAAGACGGTCACGTGGATCTACCATTGTATAGTTGGCAATATCTTTGCAAAAACATTGAAATTTATTATTACTACTGTGGCGTGTTCACTTCTGTTCTGTTTTCAATTTCCTGTGTTTTGGTTCCTTTTAGCTACCCTAGAGTACGAAATAGGAACATTTTTCTCTAAAACAATGGGAGAAAACATATATTTTATAATAGATAAAATTTTTCTTAGAAACTCACTACCAGAATTATGTAGAACATTTTCTGCTATTGTAGAATACATTAACCTCATAATGCTTGACATATTTTAACAGTTTAAGGACTCACTGGTTCTTAAATGCATCCAAAAAACATTTACAGTCACATAAAAAATTAAGTGAACCCTTTGGAATCACGTAGATTTCTGATTGTTATCCAATTATACTGCAAACAAACACAATGTATCTAAACTGATAAGACACAAACAGTTGTATTGTTCGTATATTTCATAAAGCACATTGTGTAAACCACCACAGTGCAGGGGCAAAAAAAGCTCTGTGTTAATAACTTCTCTAAGAGCTAATTGGCAAAATATGTTTCGGTTAAGCAGATGACATTGGACACGTGAGTTTTAGTGGTGATTTGCCCATTTTAAAAAAGCATACAAAGCCAGGTTACTGACAAACCTTTTCTTCACTAGAAAGATTGGTTGGTGGGAACCTTGATGCAAGCAACTTTTAAAAGACCTCAGAAGACATAACACAGAAATGTCCAAAAAAGTACTGCTAAAAAAAACAGGGAAAATTCAGCACTGTTGTTACTCTCCCTAGAAATGGGCATCTTATGAAGATCACTCCAGTAGAACAATGGGAAATCCTGAAGGAGATCAGAAAGATCCCAATGGTAACAGCAAAAGACCCATATAAAGTGTAAAAGCTGCAAAAACCTCAGTTCGTGTGTCCACTGTTGAAAAAAACCCAAAAAAGTCCAAAAAAAAAAAACATAGAGCAATCAGCGCATTTGTAAAGTATGCAAAAAAACTGCCTATTGGCGGAAAAAGGTTTGTTTAGAACATTCAACTAAACTATATACTTTATTAGGTAGTACAGAATTACTAACTAAGGGTAATTTAAAAACACAATCATCTCTCTATTTCATTAAATTAACCATATCATATAATATATCATATATAGAAGTAATAATCACATTTGCTGGAAGTACTCTAAACCTTGCATCCTACTACATCATGCTGAACTCATTTCAGTAGACCCATGGGAGCAAGGGAAATAAGTAAATTCCTGCTGCAGACCAAGACTATATGCTAACTAGAGAGGTTGACTGCACTATAAAATAAAAACAGCCCCTCCAACCTCTGGATGTAAATAAAAATGCTTCCATTCGCCATCAGCAAACAGAAGTCTCGAAAAAAATCTGGAATTACAAAGCACAAATTTTAGGAATTGTATTTTAACCTACATACTGATACCCCTTTCTATAAGACGAAATAAATAGCCTCTCTTTATCGCTTTTATGACTAAGCATCCAGGTCACTTTCTGCTGTTTTGGTTTTTCTCACTTAAAAAACAAAATCATAACTTTTTTATTTTTCCAGTGCTGTATCTACACGAGGGCTTGTTTTTTGTGGTTTGAGTTGTATTTTTCAACGACACTATTTAACCTACTATATTGCATATTAGAAGATTTTTCCCAACTGCACGGGTTATATGGACAGTTGCAACATATATAGCTGTATATGGGTCGAGCAGGGGTTAAGGATGGTTTCACACAGAGCTACTTTTTTTTCTGCTGCGTTTTTCTAGTACCTTGTCACCCTGTAGTTATAAATAACCATCCTGTCTTCTTTAGTAATAGCCATACTGTCCCCTATAGTAGCCATAATATCCCCTTAACTAATAGCCATAATTTCCTCTTTACTAAAAGCCATAATGTTCCCTTTAGTAGCTATATTGTCCCCTGTAATAATAAATAGCCATAATTTTGCCCTGTTGTAACAAATAGGTATAGTGTCTCTTTAATAGCCATAATATCTGCTGTCCGAATAAATAGGCATAATGTCCCCTAGCTATAATTGGCATAATGTCCCTTAGTAATAACTATAATGTATCATAGTAACAATAAATAGCTATAACATTAAAGTAGCCATAACATCCCCTTCAGTAATAGCCATAATGTCCCATTCAGTAGTAGACATAATGTCCCCTTTAATAATAGCCATAATGTCCCCTGCAGTAGCCATAATGTCCCCCATATTAAAATAATAAACTTTTTCACTTCCTCCATGATCCCATAGTGCCTTCTGTCCTCTACTTGTTTTTTTCTGGTTGGCATCCCGTGGAACGACGAACATGACGAGATGACATCATCGTGCCACCTGCATCACATAGAAGACACCGGGTGGTGGAGCAAGGAGCCCAGCATGCCTTCCTGTACTGGCACTGCTACTGTTAATTAATTGTATTCATGTCTTCAAGAAGCAGATATAATTACCTGCAAATTCAGGCATAAAGGACTTCTAGACAGCCCTGGCAGGCCACAAAGCCTAGGCAGCAGTGCGGGCCACTGTGATTCTGCCAAATCGGGCAGATTTCCAGCCAAACCTGGTGGCACCATCTTCATTTCAACAGAGCGATGACTCTTATGCAGTGACAGAGGTCACACACCCCAAAGGCCAGCCCTGATCACAGTGTACTTTTAATAAATTAACCAATCCAATGATGTTGCATAAGGAGACTGATCATACATTTCATAAAGAACAACACAGGAGTGTCTCCAGCGTAATCTACCTCTAAGAAATTGCAACCTCATCTAAAGCAGAAGCGTCTCTGCAACTAGCCAGGTTTGGATGAGCATGAATGCGCATGTTTGGGATAGTGCCCTCTGTCACTTCACACATTGACGCGTGTGCTAAGAATCCATGGCTGAAGATGTTAATGATTAAAGACACATGCGCCAGCACTTCTCATTCCCATAGCAACCACAGATTCACATGTCATCGCATCCAGATAATGTGTGAAAACCAAAAGAAGCAGGCTTAATTCTCATAGTGTCACTGATATTTGGTACAAGGAAAAAGATATACTAAATGTATGGGGAGATTAATTACTGTCCATATTTAGATGCCCTGATCGATCTGGATTTAAATGCTATGACTGCCGCCTCCCTTCCCGTTCTCTGACAAGATGCTATCCAGGTGCTGTCAGGTTATCATGGCAGGGCCTTACGAAGGTTAGGAGACAGCATAATCCAATACTATAGTACGTAGATCGCAGATACAAGTCCCCTGTAGGGACTAATAAAGAAAAGAGAGAATAAGTAAAATAAAGAAGTTATTTATAATAATAATAATAAAAAAAAAATAAAAAAAATATATATATATATATATGTTAAAAAAAGACGTTTTCCCAGTCATTGCATCAAAAAAATAAAAAAAAAATCTAAAAGTTGCTATTACACGGTTAACTCCGTAAAAGAGAAAAAAGAAAAGCAATTGAGGAATTGTGCTTTTTGGTGACTCCAGCTCCAAGAAAGTAATCAAATAAAAAGCTATCAAAAACTCATATGTTCCCTGGAATTGCACCATGTCGTCTTGCAAAAAACAAGCCCTCAGAAAGCCCCATCAACATAAAAACAAAACCACCCCACCAATAGTGTAAGGGCTTAGCCACACGGGCGCATCGGCGCCCGTGCTACTGCAGGAAGAAGACGGCCGTATTTCTTTATTGCCGGTCATGTGTTCTTTCTTCGGTGCTGCGGGGAGTCGTCCGTCCTGAAGTGCGTCCATCTTCTTCCTGCAGTAAGGGCTCAGTCACACGGGCACACCGGCGCCTGTGTGACTAAGCCCTAAATGTGTTTTTTTCCCCATTTCACCGCACTTAGACATTTTTAACAGTCTCCCAATACATTATATGGTATGTAAAAAGTGCCATTGAAAAATACAACCTCTGTAAATATGTCACTCGAAAAATTTAAAAAAGTTATGTATTTTTAAAAGTGGGAATACTAGGACCCAGAGGCGTAAGCTGTTGGGCCCCAATGCAAAACGTGTAACAGGGCCCCCAACTATAATGCTTTCTTCATAGTACTTGGCTCCCTATATGTAGAAGAGAGGCCTTATGGGCCCCCTAAGGCTCCTGGGCCCGGGTGCAACCGCATCCCCTGCATCCTCTATAGTTACGCCACTGCTTGGACCGCACAGTGGGATCTGGACACAGGCATATCAATAACCCTTATCCGTAAAATTGTTAAGCCAACACATATGATATGCGTATGACCAGTTTAAGATAAAGCTTCAATCTGATTTGGTATTACTGAGAAGAAAAAAATAAATTTGATGAAGTATCTATTTGTTCCTTCTCTTTGCCATTCACTTTCGTCCAAAGTCTTCACCAACAGACTTTCCATGTCCCATACTTTTTAATGATCACCTGGGACAAAAATTCAGTTTAGTGCCCCAGCCATGTATCTAAAAAACCTAGGGAAGGCAAAGTAAGTTGTTCATGGCTCCATGGCACTCAGCACCCAATGTACATACCCCTCTTCCCTACACCTAGATGACCCTATGTAGTAGGCATATGTCTGTGTATGGTGAATTACAAGCTCACAATAACAGCTTAGAAATTGGACATTATTACATTTTGAGATAATAAATCATACATTGTGAAAATAACAGTTTTAGCAAAAAAGCAATTTTTGAATTTGTCCCCTGATAGTTACAAATGTCCATAGCTTATGAAAAGTTCTAAAAAAAAAATTCCTTTTTTTTCTGGCCTCTTCTTTTACAGGAAGCATATTTAAGTTCTGGCATAATTATGAGTCTAAGGAAACAGCTTTTGTACACTCTAAAGATAAGCAAATAATTTGGCATGTTTCATATTTAGTCGAATCTTGATGACTTTTTATATAATTCTATGTGGACTTGAACACATATTACGGCAATGTTAATGCCAGAATTTTATTTTATTTCCATGAGAGCCACATACTGCCAACAAGTAAAACAGCTGAGATGCAAAGAACCCCTCCACAGTGCCTGGAAAATGTTATGTTTGACCTGGATTCACTATAAAATACATCCTTAGGTAGATTATGAATGATTATTAACAGCACACGCCTGTACATGTCCTCAGTCAATGGTCAGAGAACACACTTTCAGAATAACACAGATAGATCCAGTTATATGCTTTAAAATCCTCATTTTTAAAGCCTAAAATTGATTGTTGACTATCTAAAAATCGATCAAAATATGAACATCTGATGTTATTTGCAAGACACGTCTTACATAATCGCCCACTTTAAAATATGACTTTTTGTGAAACACTGAATCTTTAGGTTGGGGCTGATATCATGACTGCATGACGTTGTGCAAAGTGCTGTAAATAGCAAGCTTAACACAATTGTTCACCATATTGGAAATTTTGTGATAGTTGTAATGTTACTGGAAACTCTTCTCCCCACTGCAGCTTTCCCACGATTTGTTACAAATTCATGCTGGCAAAGGGGTCTGGCTTATTACTGCACGAGGGAACTGCAATGGGTTATCTGTGGATTCTGCCTCTGCCCATATTGAGTTCTCAGCCTAGTCTAACATCTGTGAGTGAACTTCTGATTGGCTGGAACTTAAGAACGGGAGCTGGAGTAGGAGAATTAGCTGTAGAGTGCCTCTTTAACACTTAGACCATCCTTTACTGATATAGTAACATAGTTCGTAAGGCCGAATGAAGACAATGTCCATCTAGTCCAGCCTGTTTATCCTCCTGTGTTGGTGTTAATCCAGAGGAAGGCAAAAAACCCCAAGAGCAGAAGCCAATTAGCCCTTTTGGGGGAAAAATTCCTTCCGACTCCCTAATGGCAATCAGACTAATCCCTGGATCAACTTCTAATAGTTCCTACCTGCCGGTATACCCGGATTAACAATTAACCTAAGATTTATATCCTGTAATATCCTTCCTCTCCAGAAAGACATCAAGTCCCCTTTTAAACTCCTCTATGAATTTTGCCATCACCACTTCCTCCGGCAGAGAGTTCCACTGAGCTGGAATATGGTTTTCTCCAGCAGGTTTCAGGGTATTCTGTAGCTTCCAAATTGTATAGTGTGCACACATCATCGACCAGATCAGACACAAGTTATCAGTCTCATGTCCAAAATGGCTCTCTGGGCAGGAACGTCCAAACAGCCTCTTTTTTTGCAAGACATAACACCTGCCCTTTATGGGCGTTTAACAGATTACATCAGTAACATATATATATTCTTATTTGCTGGGTTATATAGAATTCCCCACCTCCCCCTCTCCCCACCTCTCTCAAGTAGGAGCCTTTGTCTTAACAACATGTGGTCAAAACTGAAACTGAAAGTATCTCTTTGTTGGAGAAGTTTCTGCGTATATACCTTTTCACATATGAGAACATAACACGCTCAATCATACAGGTAAATACACCTTTTTTAAACCCTGCGTATTCCTCCTTCTCACGTATGAGAGCACATAACACGCTCAATCATACAAGTGCATACGCGTATCATAAATTTTCCTGACCTCACTAGTTACCTAGGAGTAAGTGTCTCTGGCGCGCTCCCTCAGACTTAAACAGCCAAGTCCGCCCTTCTGACACATTAACCCTCACAGAATTTATCTCTTGGTCTTGTATACACAATCTTTAACCGTCTCAGACACAGCAGCCACAGCATACAAAATACCCCTAGACAGGTAACATGGTGGTAATCAGGTGGACAGAACTAGAGTTATTATCTGCCTTTCAGTGAAGGTCTAGTCTGGATCAGATACAGGCAGATTAGCAGTTGGAAATCAGCTTGACACAGGTAGATTCAAATAAAGCAATCTTATCGTGTTCTGTAGATTTTTGGGCCCCTGAGTTCCGCGTGCTATCTGCCGGTCTCTATACGTTCCAGGCTCTGACTTCACAGATCCACCCACGGACCCAGGAACGCCAATTGAGCTGGAATATGGTTTTCTCCAGCAGGTTTCGGGGTATTCTGTAGCTTCCAAATTGTATAGTGTGCACACATCATCGACCAGATCAGACACAAGTTATCAGTCTCATGTCCAAAATGGCTCTCTGGGCAGGAACATCCAAACAGCCTCTTTTATTGCAAGACATAACACCTACCCTTTATGGGCGTTTAACAGATTACATCAGTAACATATATATATTCTTATTCGCTGGGTTATATAGAATTCCCCGCCTCCCCCTCTCCCCACCTCTTTCAAGTAGGAGCCTTTGTCTTAACAACATGTGGTCAAAACTGAAACTGAAAGTATCTCTTTGTTGGAGAAGTTTCTGTGTGGGGGATGGAAAAGGACTGGGAAAACACTCAGTATTGAATACAAGCAATAACATATAACACTGTGATTTAACTCTTTCCTTATGCAGCAGAGTTCCACATTAGGCTGAAGTCACAAAACACACATCTTTTTACCATGCCACTGTCCAGCAATTACTATAATGAAATTATGCAGTCGTTAGCCTCTAAGAGTTAAAGTCACTACAGCTGCGTAATACATCTAGTTTAGTACAAATGGATAGACATTTTACACTGACTAATCATCATGTCTATCACACCACAGTCTAACTGCTTTTACAGTAAAGAACCCTTTTCTGTGTCGGTGATGAAACCCGCTTTCCTCTAAACGCAGCAGATGCCCTCTTGTTACCGTCGCAGTCCTGGGTGTAAACAGATCATGGGAGAGATGCTTGTATTGTCCCCTCATGTATTTATACATAGTTATTTGGTCACCCCGATTATTTCCAGGGTAAATAATCCCAATTTGGATAGCCTCTCTCGGTATTCCAGTCCCGTCATTCCATGTATTAGTTTAGTTGCTCTTCTTTGAATCCTCTCAAGCGCTGTAACATCTTTCTTGAGCACTGGTGACCAGAACTGTGCGCAGTATTCCACACATAGTAGACACATCTGTGGATTTCCTGTTTTTTATCCCTTGTATTATCACCCAAATTCTCATTTAATGATATGCACATGAAGCCACAGCAACATTTAGGTGCAAACTAAAGAATACAAAACCATATGTTAAGCATATCTCTATAGATTTTCTCCTATTCAGGCCTGAAACCACAGATACTGTAAAATAATATGCATTTTTCTTTACCCTTAACAGTTTTGAGGATGTAAAACACTGCTGTAAGGTCAGTTGCAAACTTTCCATTTGCAGCAGCAGGATATTTCACATTCCTTGCACTACAAGTCGACAGTAGTCTGCAACTATGAGACCATTGTGTTCATATTTTCCACTCGTATCCAATAATGTTTTTCAACTTTGCACAGCTGTTTATTAAGCACAAGTTGTGCAATGCAATAACAAATGAATAAGATTTTCACTGAAAACTGACACAACTTGAAGACAAAGGTGTAATTTGTAACTACTGGGCTCCAGGGCAAAACATTTAACAGGGCCTCTCTACGGGGAAGAGAGACCCAGGGCCTAAGTGCAATGGCACCTTCCACACTTACTCTAGTTATGCCCCTGCTTGGAGAATATTGTTATTCTAGCAAAACACAGTCATAGTCTCTGAAGAATTACCAAAAAAACTAACATCTTCCCCATGCCCAAACATAATAAAACAGCAAATATTCAGCTTTCCCAACTCGATGCATGTCCCCCACCAACAGCTCCAGGTCTCCCCTGTGATGTACAGTTTACAGGCAACAACCAATCAGAGAGCTCACCTATCGAGAGCTGTTGTCTGTCATTGGCTGTAGCAGCTTGTGACGTCCCCTAACACAGGCTGACTGCAGCCTGTAAACAGTACATCACAGGGGAGACCTGGAGCTGCCAGTGAGGGATATGCAGGGAGTCGGGAATGCTGAATATTCACTGTTTTATTATGTTTGGGCATGGGGAAGATAGATTTAACCCTTTCCAATCCACTGTCTGACCTCTGAAGACATTATGATTTAAGGCTGTACAGCTCCGATGTTGGAAAACATCTGTCAGGGTTCTCTTACTGTATATTGCCAGGCTCTCTGCTGTCGGAGCCTATCTAACATGTCGCCTCATGCAGTACTGGCTTTAGCCAGCAGATAGCGCCGTTGTATAACAGCAGAAAAAGAGCCCCTAGGAAAACCAGAATACAAATTGCATTGGAAAGGGTTAACAAAATTGAACTTGGACAACTGCTTTAAGTATTATTTTGTGGCATTAAAACATGAAGAGAGAGAGAATACTTTGGAATATCGCTAAAAGAAATCAGCCAAATGAACTGGTACTAGTAGGCAGGGAAAACAAAGTCACTGCAGCTCACCTTGTGAATATGTATGAATAGATTTGCTGGAAAACAAAGGGTAAATAGAAGCAAAAACAGAAGTCCAGGATCCATAAATATATAATACTTGAGGCTTTATTGAGATCCTCATTAAAATCCAAACAGGACACACAAGAAAATTGTCATTACACTATCAAGCTATGACAGTCACTTAATCATAGCATATGTATGCTACGATTAAGGGCCATCAGGGCCTGAGACACATAAGCAGGTATTTCTTGGGATATGTATAAGCCCATAGGGCACATGCACATGGTAAAGTCCTGTGCATGGAGCTTGCACAACATTAAATGAAGGCTGCATGTAAAGCAGTGTTTCTAGGGCAGAATACTTCTATGCATAGGAAGTATGATGGAGCTTGCCACAGATTCTGTAATTATGGCAAAGACTCATTTTATACAAAAATTGAATAAAAGCGAAATTTGAGTAATAATACTATATCATTGCAAGAAAATACATTCAAAGAGTTGCAGTAAGCTAGTTCACCAAGCTGCAGCTATTTAATTTTTTACCAGGCGGGGTCAGTAATGTGCCTTAATCAGAACAAGGAAAACTTACAATAGGATTTACGAAGCAACCAAAATACATTACATTCTAATTATTCTGTATGTTTTTTGGTGTTATTCTGATTGTCATACTGTTATAGTGCTTGTCACCGATAGGATTTCATTTCTAGTCATTGCCTTTACCTGTTATGTCCATGAATTTATTGTAGCTTAATATGAAACAAAAGATAAAAGTCAAAAGTAGAGTAGCTGCTGTGACCTTTTTTCTTACATTTTGATAAACGCACTTTATTATATACTTATTACATAAATACACTTTATTATAAAAAAAGATAGTGGTAGAAAATCCAAAATGTAACAGAATAAGGAAAACTGTAAGCCAAGCCCAAAAATGGAAACAAAACCCCCTTTTCAAGTAGGCTTTAAGCTGTTCATGCAGCCTCGTAAGTAGTAATGCTAATATTTGCTCACTTTTCTTTTTTTAATTATTAAAGGGGTTGTCCAGATGTAAACTACTAATGTATAGCTGCAGGATAGAGCAGCAACAGTAGATCAACAGGGGTCTGCTGCCTGGGACTCATGCCAATCAGCTGTGCAATGGACAAGTATGCTTGTGCACTGACCTGATTTCTGCAGGAAACAGAAAGTTCCATTCCCACTGCAATGACCCAGCTTGGTATGACAAAGCTTATATTTTCTTAAATGGGAACTTTGCCTATAATACTAAGTAGGGCCACTGCAGTAGACATAGAGCTTCCTGCATGAGCACACCAGCTCAGTGAACAGCTGATTAGCGGGGGTCCAGGATAAAGGCCCATTTAGTCACAACCATTATCGCTCAAAAGATGTCTTTTGAGCAACTTTTGAGCTATAATCGTTGTGTCATTTACAGCGCAAGATGATCACTCAAAATAAGCGATCACCTTGCACTGCGAGTGGAGGATGCAGAAGACAAGTGGGGTGTCCCCGCTTGTCTTCTACATCCAGCTGTTTCCCGCTCCGAGCACCTGGCTGTTATACAACCGAGTGATTGGAGCGGAGGATGCAGAAGACAAGCGGGGATGCAGAAGACGGCTTAAATATAGGTAATCAATAGTTTACAATTGGATATCTCAACCCATTTAACTACTTGATGACATCTATGGTACAGCAGATCCGCACAGGGTTTGCATGAAGCAGGGTCAGAAACTAAACCCTCTGCATAGATGACAGGTGTCGGCTGTCTTTGATGGAGGTGGAGGTAGATCAGTCATTAGGACTGTTGCCTTGCAGTGTTTGGATCATTGGTTCAAATCTGACCAAGGACAACATCTGCATGGAGTTTGTATGTTCTCCCTGTGTTTGTGTGGATTTCTTCTTCATAATCACCTGAATTTATATAGTGCATACAATGAGGAGAAGGAAGAAGCATAGTGGCTCAGTGGGGCCTTGCAGCATTGGGGCCCTAGATTCAATTCTGACCAAGGGCAATATCTGCATGGAGTTAAATATAGGTGATTGCTGTGAAACACAAAAAGAACATACAAACTCCAAGCAGATGTTGTCAGATTTGAACCTATGACCCCAACCCTGCACACTAACAGTGTTACCTTCTGAAGCACAGGGGCAGTGCTGGTTTTACCTTTTATCCTTTCAAGAAACTCCCAACACGTTGTCACTTCCTGAGGAAGTTTGGAACTCTGTAGAGTGCGGTTAAACAGAGCAGAAATAGTTTTTAAGGAGCCACATGCTTCAGCATTTGGCATTTCTGCTCTTGGAGTTTGCATGGTCTACATCTTTCTGGCTGAGTGGCTGTGAGTCCTTACAGTTGACTAGGGAGATCTGGCAGATTAAAAATATCATGGCATCCATTGACAGTGTCATTTTAGTCAGTGAGCTCTTCAGCATGACCCATACTATAACCATTGGTTTTATGTGGAGATTGCATAGCTGTGCGCTGGTTTGTATTCATCTGTTTGCAATAAATAGGAGGGGTGTCCACATACTTTTGGCCATATAGGTATATACATCATTTTAATATAAGGCACAGGAGAAGCTAAAGGTTGTTCCTTGTGCAAAAGCATGAATTTAGTTGATGCTGTTCTGTCCTCCAAGAATAATAGAAACAAGCAGAAACCTGGTCACAACTTTGGTCTCTATTTGACTAATGAAAGTCAATAGTTCAGTTTGGGGTTCTGTCTTAATGCTTTTTTTTTGAGGTTTCAGCTGGAACCCCAAGATAGGAAGGCTGGGTGTAGTGTAAAATGCTATGTGAACCTAGCCTTCACCTACAAGCAGTCTTGACAAATATAGTGACAACAGCCGAAATCATAGAGCTGGCCAGATTGCAGCTGTCACCCAGTCCATCCCAGGATTGTTACCATGCCACTACCCAGGTACATTCTGTTAGATATCATTGTTTTATTTAGACCTTCTACATCTGAGTAAGGCCTCTTGCATATGGGCAGAAATTCCGTGGCGGGATTTCCCACTGCATTTCCGCCCGTACCCGCTGCCATTAGATAATGCAATCCTATGCAGACAGCCATGATTTGACCACGTGAAAACTTGCGTGATAAACAAATTGCGGCATGTCCTATTTCTGTGCGAGCCTCACAGAGGCCCGAACAGAAACGTCACTAGTGACGCGCCGGCTACGCTCTGAGAATGTGCCGGCTGGGCACGTAGCAGACCAGAAAAGACGCCGGGAGGAGGTGAGCTGTGGTGGTCACTGCATGGGCACGGCTCGCATCCCGCTGCGAGAATTCTAACATAGGGATCCGACCTGGTCATCTGCAGGACGCCTAATATGTGTTGCCAAAAGAGTTAGCTTGTATAAATGAGCCTGTTGCTCCATCTAACTAATGGCACTGGCTCTTTGCAATAGATAAGAATGGTATCCATGTTCTTCCTGCCGGTGTACATGATTTATGCTATAAAATGTAGTTTTGGAAGAAATTAGTAAATTATAATTCAACATTTTTTGAGCATTTATTCTATTTGGCTCTAAAGATCAAAAACTGTTCTTTTCCATTTTAAACTCAGTTTAACAATAGGAACCATTTTATCATAAAGATTTGCATGTGTGCAATGAGGCAGTTTCCAATGAAGATAGTCCTGGAGTCATTGGGGAAGGTATTATTGACACTACACCAAATGGTTAATTCAATGTTTTAGCTGATCTCCTTTTAGTGATCTTCATTCACAACTTCAATTTTAGCTTCAATTCCCATTTAGTCTTCCCCACATATCACATACATTGTCTGGGGGTTTCTGGCACGATACTTTTCTCATCTCTTAACAAATTCAGACTTTGACTATTGTTTATATTCCAACAGCTGATAAACCTTTGAATGCCTGTTTTATTGCTGATTAATGTATCTGATATAGATTTTCGTTTTTATTTCAAGCTTGAGAAATGTATACTGGAATGTATCAGAACTTCAGCATGTTCTCCAATAGCTGACTATAACTTTATGTACATTAGCACAATGTCTCGTTTATTTTAATAGATGATACAGTTATAACAGATGATACTTGTAAACGTGTACTTAGTAAAAGTTATATTATAAGGGTGAATGCCCACTGATGGATTTCTACCACGTTTCCTACAGCGGAAATCCGCACCAGTGAATTTCGCAGCTTTCTGCCTGCCACATATGGAATTCTACCGCCGATTTCCGCAGCAGGAAATAAATGGTGGGATGCTCTATTTGTCGCAGATTTATACAGCGGGAGGTCTTCATTATCATATAGCATTGGAGACTGCAGAAATCCGCGATCACCATTAGGTTACTTTTGTTTTTAATCACGGTACTCCCGCGGTGTAAATTCGCGAGCATATCCCACGACGCTCGTGGGCATGACCCCTAAATCAATGCCCAGTTTACTAGATAGGATGTCTGGTCGTTGACACTTTCTTAAAAAATGTTAATTTGCTGAGAATAAATACGAGTAGTATAGAGTACACACGTTATGTCAAACTGAAAAGTGACAGGTGCCTCGCCGACTTTGGCCTTTGACGTCTCCGCCCATTTTGACATCTCTTTGACGCATGACCTTTGGCCTCACATTTTTGGTGAAACTAGGCATCCTCCTCCGTCTGGCGGACCCAACCCTTGCATTCCAGGGAATGTGATGTACCAGGGTCCCTTCCGTACTTTGCGGCCCCCACCTTTGCATCAGCATGTCTCATGATAATAAAGGCTTTTACTATATTTATAGACCGGATTGCTGCTATACAGCTTTTTTTTTCCAAGTCCCCTTATGAGTGCGAGGCGTGATATATAGAACACATCCCCAGCCCTAGTAAGCTTTTATGTATAGCACTGACAAAGCTGTTATTATAGAAAACACACAGTAGCCAAAAAATGTATTTTATAAAACTTTATTGAGCTCACAAGGCAATGTCAATACATAATAAGGTGCGATAAAGAATGTGAATGATAGAGTTATTACATAAATGAATATAGCATACGCAAAAAGTATAAAAAATTGGGGTTATAGAATTATTACATAGCTATGTATATCAGTGTATAATGTTAACAGATATATAGTCACATTTGTACAAGCATTTACAAATTTAACCACGCCGTGGGAAACATCTGTGTTGATCGCTTTTTAGGCAGCAAGCTCTCTTGTGTTATTTCGGCTGTCGTAGGGTTGAAAGACCATTTTTTGTTTTGCGGGATAGCCGGGGACCGATGCTGTTTTCATAGTCTGGAGAATTTCTCTAGTACTGTGGTGGCCAATGACAGTAGAAGGTATATTAATCTCGGCCATCGAGCGCATAAAAACATCCCAGCACAGAAGGTGATTTTTCTTGGTAGCGCTATGGTTCTGTGTAGCATGACGGATCAAGTCCAGTATGTTCACGCCACCAGGGCAATAGTCTTTGGACTTAAAGTTTAATATCCATCATAGCCTTTATGAAAAATTCCATCTTCAAGTCCATCAGGCTGAAAAGGTCTAGCTGGTATCTGTTATCCGTCCAGATACAAGGCAGCGTGGTTTACGGAGTAATGATGAAAACAGAGAGGGTTTTTTTTTTTAAAGCTCCTGCTAAAGGCTTCGTTGTCCACAAAAGCTAATATATTTATCACGTATGCTGTATTCATTTATGTAATAACTATCATTCGTATTTTTTTATCACACATTGTTATGTATTCACATTGTCTTGTGAGCTCAATAAAGCTTTTACAAAACTTTGCCAGGCCTATACATAAAATCTTATTAGTGCTGGGGATGTGTTCTATATATATTATGCCTCGCACTCATAAGGGGACTTGGAAAAAAAAAGCTGTATAACAGCAATCCGGTTTATTAATATCGTAAAAGCCTTTATTATCATGAGACACGCTGATGCAAGGGTGGGGGCTGCAATGTGCAAAAGGGAGCCTGGGACGTCAAATTCCCTGGAATGCAAGCGTGGGGGCCGCCAGACAGTGGAGGATGCCTGGTTTCACCAAAAATGTGAGGGCCAAAGGTCAAGCGTCAGAGACGTCAAAAGGGGCGGAGACGTCAAAGGTGAAAGGGGGCGGGTCACCTGTAACTTTTCAGTTTGACATAACATGTGTACTCTATACTACTAATATGAAAAAAAACTTACCATCCCTGCACATTTTGTGACTTTTAAGAAACAACTCAAATGATTGTTATTTTAATGTAAACATTCAAAAAATTACATTTCAGGGATACCAGAAGCAGGTTTGGTGTATATTTTAACACATTGCTGAAAATATCTGTGTTGATTTTAAAGGCCCATTTAGACACAACCATTGTCACTCAAAATTCACTCAAAGGCAATCTTTTGAGCGATAATCGTTGTGTGCATTTACACGGCAAGATGACCGCTCAAAATTCGCTCAAACAGCAGTTTGAGTGACAGTTTTGAGCACTCACTTTGCATAAGCTCTTAAGTAGCTAATTAAGATCTTATTAGTGTGTAAATGAAGGCTCCTGCTGTATACAGAAGACAGTGGGAGCGCTGTCTTCTGTATACAGCTGCTGTGTTCTCAGAGCGCTCAGCTGTTATCCCGTTGAGTGCTCCAAATAGGGTATGCAGAACACAGCTGGAGCGATGTCTTCTGTATACAGCTGCTGTGTTCACGGAGTGCTCAGCTGGTATACAGCTGAGTGCTCCGAGCGGGGTATACAGAAGACAGCTGGAGCGCTGTCTTCTGCATATGCCTGCTGTGTTCACAGAGCATGCAAAACACAGCTGATGTGCTATCTTCTACAGTGTTCTCAGAGCGGCTGTGTTCTCAGAGCGGCATACCAGCTGAAACAATAGTATAAGACTCATTGTTGTCTTTTAGCTAGCTGAAAGACAACGATGAGTGAATCGTTAACGAAAACTGCACGATGGCCGTGCATTTAGACACAATTATCGCTCAAAAGACGGCTTTTGAGTGAATTTTGAGTGATAATCATTGTGTCTAAATGGCACTTAAGTCCTCAATTCTATTCTATTGCAGAAGGGTAGAAGTACTCACACTTGCCACTAGAAAGGGGAAAATCCATCATCAAATTCATGCCAAAATCTGTATAAAATAGTGCAGATTTCTATGCAGGTTTTTCCACAGGAAATACAGACTATGAGAACACTGCTCTCTTCAGCTACAAAAATGCCTCTAAATGCCCTGAGTACGGCTGACTTACAGTACTTTTTCCAGAAGCTATAACATTAAAATCCAAAATACAGAATAAAAAGAATAATACAATTTAATAAAATATCTTTTGACCTCCTAATGAAAGCAATATTCTTGCATTACCAGAAAATTGGAATCATTTAAAGACCTCATTATAGAAGACAGTAAGGGATTTGTTATGCTATACTATGCCATGCTATTCAGTATCTACATTGTGCATCAGTTTGGCAAGAAAGGTTCATTTAAATTAATGCGGCTCTAGATCCATTGGATGTTTCTTTGTTCATTTAAAACATATTTAAATTATTTGCAGATGGTTAATAGCAGATGAAAGTCTCCAAAAAGGTGTTCTTTTATTCTGTTCTTCAGTCCCTAGACTATTGGGCTATGTGCTGACATTTGGATACTTGTTTTACTGTATCATTTGACATGAGGGATTTACGTGTCAAAACTGCCTTTGAAGCCAAATATATGTCAACTTGCAAGGTACGTACAAATGAACAACTCCACTGACTGCTTTTAAGACAGAAGTCAGTCAGAACCTACACATTGCCAAGTCATAACCCAGCACCAAACAAAGTAATATTGAGTCAGCTCCAACAAGCTAAAATATCTTTAATGTTCTCTGCAAAAATTCCATTACAGCCTTTATCATTAGGAAAATAATGTAATAAAATGAGACTTTTCCCCCAAATGCATTAATAAAGATAAAACTGGTTGGGCCAACTCCAAAACCACTGGAGCCACATTTAATTTGCTTGTTTTATGAATCCAGGATTCCGCGTTCTGTTCAATCCGCTGCAAGAATACAATAAGATATTGTGATGGTCTGTTTGAGGGAATGTTCTCATTATCCTGCATTTAATATATACAACTCATTATTAGAAATATGGAACTATTCTTAGAATCATTTTTTGTAGTTACTCAATGACACAGAGATCTATATTTATTATGGGGAACCGTATCCAAGCATTATTATATGGGTCAGAATCCAACTTCTTGCTGTAAGTGCCATCTTAAATGAAAGTAATATGTAAACTATTTTTTTCCCCAATTCCTATGCATTTCCGTGTTGCTTCTGATTTCAGTATTAGGATATTTTGTTGGGTTATTTATTTTTGTGAACATAAATATTCATCTAATTGTCAGCAATTGAGATTTATAGAATGGTAGAGTTGGAAGGAACCTCCAGGGTCATCTAGTCCATCCCAGACAGATGTCTATCCAGCCTCTGTTTCTTCTCTCACCTGTGTCTGTCGGTGTAGAATTAGCATGAGTAAACCACATTGTGTGTCCATGTACTTATTAATGAAGTCTTAGGAAAATCTTTCACCCAGGATTTGTATTCTAGCAGACAAATTGACACCAGAGATAGATCATAGGGAAAATCCTATGATTTAGGAACACCCAAGGAAGTGGCGGTGTCCAAAACATTCCCGTCAATGTTTAATTGGGGTCGGACATTGGGGAGGTAACGGCTCAGTACGTGCCACAAGAATTCTCAAGCTCCGGCCTCCCTTGCAATGTCGCTGTGGGTAAGGAGGTCACTGCAACGCATGACCCTGTAGAGATCAGTGATGCACCAGATGGGTGTAGCAATATCATTTCTGATGCAGTATGCACCCCTCTGAAGCTCACTGGGGTATTACTGTGCAATGATAATGTGAATACATACACCTGTAATATGGCGGAGCTAAGCAATGTCACACCCACGTGTGTTGTCACTGAGGATCCACCAATACTTGTAACAGTGAGTGCCAACACTAGGGAAACATGTGGTGATGATGTGTGTTCCGCCCCTGCGAGGCCTGTATGCCCCACCTCCTGGTGTGGTGTAACAGGTAGTAGCAGGCCCGAGATCCACTCAGGTACAGAGGTGTGCCAGTCAGGAAGGACAAGGGGTGTGATACCCCAAGGCCTGGCTGGCATATTTGCTGTCACCCGCAGCCAGAGTGCCCAAAATGCAGGAACTTCACTGCCTTCCGGACACTCGGCCTCCCTGTCCAGTAGGACAGAGGATGGCCCAACCCGGTCCTGGAAGAGCCTGCTGGGGTATCGACCTTAACGTCACTTCTGCCTCTACCAAGCCAGGAGTTCCAGGCTGCTGTGCATGGTGACGCCACCCAGGGGGCATTGACGGACCTCACTGAGAAAGCCCCCACCGAGTCAGACACGGAATGGGTCTTCTGGGATCAAGGGGGGTTGTACAGGAAGACCCTCCCATGCAACATACAGCTGAAGTGGCTGAGAGAGAAGCAATTGATTGTGCCCTACCAGTTTAAGGCACAGTTGCTAAGGATTGCACACAAAATATAGGACTCTTAGGGGTCGGTAAAACCAAAGACTGGTTAGTCCATCTTTACTACTGGCCCAATATCGGTACTGACTAGAGATGAGCGAACGTACTCGTCCGAGCTTGATACTCGTTCGAGTATTAGCGTGTTCGAGATGCTCGTTACTAGAGGGGAGCACCACGCGATGTTCGAGTTACTTTCACTTTCATCTCTGAGATGTTAGCGCGCTTTTCTGGCCAATAGAAAGACAGGGAAGGCATTACAACTTCCCCCTGCGACGTTCAAGCCCTATACCACCCCCCTGCAGTGAGTGGCTGGCGAGATCAGGTGTCACCCGAGTATATAAATCGGCCCCTCCCGCGGCTCGCCACAGATGCATTCTGACAGAGATCAGGGAAACTGCTGCCGCAGCTACTATAGGGAGAGCGTTAGGAGTTATTTTAGGCTTCAAGAACCCCAACGGTCCTTCTTAGGGCCACATCTGACCGTGTGCAGTACTGTTGAGGCTGCTTTTAGCAGTGCTGCACAATTTATTTTTTTTTGTATATCGGCGGTGCAGAGCATTGTGTCCGCAGTCTGCAGTCATTGTACAGAGTATAGGGCCAGGACTGGTGAGGCAGGGAAAGAGATATTCAGGCTATATAGGCAGTGGGCTTTTTCCAAAAAATTGGGGAAAAATACTATATTAGGGCTGCCTGTGACCGGCTTCAGTTTACTGCGTGTTTGCTGGGGGTAGTAGTCCTAATTAATACGCAGCTAAGCGTTACAGCAGGCTTGCGCAAAATTGTTTCCTGGATCTGCTGTCTTTGTTACATCAGCGCCGTCATCCCGCCAGAGGGAAAGAGTATACATAATATTATACGCTGCCTACAGTATCTATCTGCTGGGGGTAGTAGTCGTAATTAATACGCAGCTAAGCGTTACAGCAGGCTTGCGCAAAATTGTTTCCTGGATCTGCTGTCTCTGTTACATGATCGCCGTCATCCCGCCAGAGGGAAAAAGTATACATAATATTATACGCTGCCTACAGTATCTATCTGCTGGGGGTAGTAGTCCTAATTAATACGCAGCTAAGCGTTACAGCAGGCTTGCGCAAAATTGTTTCCTGGATCTGCTGTCTCTGTTACATGATCGCCGTCATCCCGCCAGAGGGAAACAGTATACATAATATTATACGCTGCCTACAGTATCTATCTGCTGGGGGTAGTAGTCCTAATTAATACGCAGCTAAGCGTTACAGCAGGCTTGCGCAAAATTGTTTCCTGGCTCTGCTGTCTCTGTTACATGATCGCCGTCATCCCGCCAGAGGGAAAGAGTATACATAATATTATACGCTGCCTACAGTATCTATCTGCTGGGGGTAGTAGTCGTAATTAATACGCAGCTAAGCGTTAGAGCAGGCTTGCGCAAAATTGTTTCCTGGATCTGCTGTCTCTGTTACATGATCGCCGTCATCCCGCCAGAGGGAAACAGTATACATAATATTATACGCTGCCTACAGTATCTATCTGCTGGGGGTAGTAGTCCTAATTAATACGCAGCTAAGCGTTACAGCAGGCTTGCGCAAAATTGTTTCCTGGATCTGCTGTCTCTGTTACATGATCGCCGTCATCCTGCCAGAGGGAAACAGTATACATAATATTATACGCTGCCTACAGTATCTATCTGCTGGGGGTAATAGTCCTAATTAATACGCAGCTAAGCGTTACAGCAGGCTTGCGCAAAATTGTTTCCTGGATCTGCTGTCTCTGTTACATCAGCGCTGTCATCCCGCCAGAGGGAAACAGTATACATAAAATTATACGCTGCCTACAGTATCTATCTGCTGGGGGTAGTAGTCCTAATTAATACGCAGCTAAGCGTTACAGCAGGCTTGCGCAAAATTGTTTCCTGGATTTGCTGTCTCTGTTACATGATCGCCATCATCCCGCCAGAGGGAAAGAGTATACATAATATTATACGCTGCCTACAGTATCTATCTGCTGGGGGTAGTAGTCCTAATTAATACGCAGCTAAGCGTTACAGCAGGCTTGCGCAAAATTGTTTCCTGGATCTGCTGTCTCTGTTACATCAGCGCTGTCATCCCGCCAGAGGGAAACAGTATACATAAAATTATACGCTGCCTACAGTATCTATCTGCTGGGGGTACTAGTCCTAATTAATACGCAGTTAAGCGTTACAGCAGGCTTGCGCAAAATTGTTTCCTGGATCTGCTGTCTCTGTTACATCAGCGCTGTCATCCCGCCAGAGGGAAACAGTATACATAATATTATACGCTGCCTACAGTATCTGTCTGCTGTATCAGCTCAGCATTTTAAAAAAATAGAAGCAAAATACTTAAGGCCTACTACTGGCCTTTGGCGACTTGACTGCTTCTGCGCTGTGAATTCCACTAGCTCAGTCATACGCACCTACGTCTCACTACAGGCGTGCGCAAAATTGTTTCCTGGTTCTGCTGTGCGTTCCGTAAGGGAAGTCAGCCTCCAACCACAGGCCAATAAGCGGTACATTTAATTACAGCGTTCTGTTTCTGCACTACTGGTAATACAGCATGCTGAGGGGTAGGGGTAGGCCTAGAGGACGTGGACGCGGGCGAGGATGTGGAGGCCCAAGTCAGGGTGTGGGCACAGGCCGAGCTCCTGATCCAGGTGTATCGCAGCCAACTGCTGCGGGATTAGGAGAGAGGCACGTTTCTGGCGTCCCCACATTCATCTCACAATTAATGGGTCCACGCGGTAGACCTTTATTAGAAAATGAGCAGTGTGAGCAGGTCCTGTCGTGGATGGCAGAAAGTGCATCCAGCAATCTATCGACCACCCAGAATTCTGCGCCGTCCACTGCTGCAACTCTGAATCCTCTGGCTGCTGCTCCTCCTTCCTCCCAGCCTCCTCACTCCATTACAATGACACATTCTGAGGAGCAGGCAGACTGCCAGGAACTGTTCTCGGGCCCCTGCCCAGAATGGGCAGCAATGGTTCCGAATCCTCTCCCACTGGAGGAGTTTGTCGCGACCGATGCCCAACCTTTGGAAAGTTCCCGTGGTCCGGGGGATGAGGCTGGGGACTCTCAAGAGCTTTCAGTGGGTGAGGAGGACGATGGCGATGAGACACAGTTGTCTATCAGTGAGGTAGTAGTAAGGGCAGTAAGCCCCAGGGAGGAGCGCACAGAGGATTCAGAGGAAGAGCCGCTGGACGATGAGGTGACTGACCCCACCTGGTGTGATAAGCCAACTGAGGACCGCTCTTCAGAGGGGGAGGCAATTGTAGCCGCAGCACAGGTTGGAAGAGGCAGTGGGGTGGCCAGGGGTAGAGGCAGGGCCAGACCGAATAATCCACCAACTGTTTCCCAAGAACCCCTCGCGCCATGCCACCCTGCAGAGGTCGAGGTGCTCAAAGGTGTGGCAGTTTTTCACTGAGAGTGCAGACGACCGACGAACTGTGGTGTGCAAGGTTTGTCGTGCCAAGATTAGCCGGGGAGCCACCACCACCAGCCTCACCACCACCAGCATGATCAGGCATATGATGGCCAAGCACCCCACAAGGTGGGACAAAGGCCGTTCACCGCCTCCGGTTTGCACCACTGCCTCTCCCCCTGTGCCCCAACCTGCCACTGAGATCCAACAACCCTCTCAGGACACAGGCACGACCGTCTCCCGGCCTGCACCCACACGCTCACCTCCGCTGTCCTCGGCCCCATCCAGCAATGTCTCTCAGCGCAGCGTCTAGCCGTCACTAGCGCAACTGTTTGAGCGCAAGCGCAAGTACGCCGCCACGCACCCGCACGCTCAAGCGTTAAACGTGCACATAGCCAAATTGATCAGCCTGGAGATGCTGCTGTATAGGCTTGTGGAAACAGAGGCCTTCAAAAACATGATGGTGGCGGCGGCAGCCCCAGCTCGGTGGTGGTATCTGCGGCGGTGTATGTTTCCTCCACTAAACCACCCTCCTCCTCCTCCTCTTCCTCCTACGCAACCTCTGTCTCGCAATCAAGATGTGTCAGCAGCAGCACGTCGCCAGCAGTCGGTGTTGCGCGGCACGGCAGCACAGCGGTGGGCAAGCGTCAGCAGACCGTGCTGAAACTACTCAGCTTAGGAGAGAAGAGGCACACGGCCCACGAACTGCTGCAGGGTCTGACAGAGCAGACCGACCGCTGGCTTGCGCAGCTGAGCCTCCAACCGGGCATGGTCGTGTGTGACAACAGCCGTAACCTGGTGGCGGCTCTGCAGCTCGGCAGCCTCACGCACGTGCCATGCCTGGCCCATGTCTTTAATTTGGTGGTTCAGCGCTTTCTGAAAAGCTACCCACGCTTGTCAGACCTGCTCGGAAAGGTGCCCCGGCTCTGCGCACATTTCCGCAAGTCCCACACGGACGCTGCCACCCTGCGCACCATGCAACATCGGTTTCATCTGCCAGTGCACCGACTGCTGTGCGACGTGCCCACACGGTGGAACTCTACGCTCCACATGTTGGCCAGGCTCTATGAGCAGCGTAGAGCTATAGTGGAATACCACCTCCAACATGGGCGGCGCAGTGGGAGTCAGCCTCCTCAATTCTTTACAGAAGAGTGAACCTGGTTGGCAGACATCTGCCAGGTCCTTGGAAACTTTGAGGAGTCTACCCAGATGGTGAGCGGCGATGCTGCAATCATTAGCGTCAGCATTCCTCTGCTATGCCTCTTGAGAAGTTCCCTGCTAAGCATAAAGGCAGACGCTTTGCGCTCGGAAACAGAGCGGGGGAAGACAGTATGTCGCTGGATAGTCAGAGCACCCTCCTGTCTATATCTCAGCGCGTTGAGGAGGAGGAGGAGGAGCATGAGGAGGATGAGGAGGAGGGGGAAGAGACAGCTTGGCTCACTGCTGAGGGTACCCATGCTGCTTGCCTGTCATCCTTTCAGCGTGTATGGCCTGAGGAGGAGGAGGAGGATCCTGAAAGTGATCTTCCTAGTGAGGACAGCCATGTGTTGCATACAGGTACCCTGGCACACATGGCTGACTTCATGTTAGGATGCCTTTCTCGTGACCCTCGCGTTTCACGCATTCTGGCCACTACGGATTACTGGGTGTACACACTGCTTGACCCACGGTATAAGGAGAACCTTTCCACTCTCATACCCGAAGAGGAAAAGGGTTCGAGAGTGATGCTATACCACAGGACCCTGGCGGACAAACTGATGGTAAAATTCCCATCCGACAGCACTAGTGGCCGAAGGCGCAGTTCCGAGGGCCAGGTAGCAGGGGAGGCGCAGAGATCAGGCAGCATGTACAGCACAGAGAGGGAACACTCTCTAAGGCCTTTGACAGCTTTCTGGCTCCCCAGCAAGACTGTGTCACCGCTCCCCAGTCAAGGCTGAGTCGGCAGGAGCACTGTAAAAGGATGGTGAGGGAGTACGCAGCCGTTCGCACGACCGTCCTCTGTGACACCTCTGCCCCCTACAACTACTGGGTGTCGAAGCTGGACACGTGGCCTGAACTCGCGATGTATACCCTGGAGGTGCTTGCTTGTCCTGCGGCTAGCGTCTTGTCAGAGAGAGTGTTTAGTGCGGCTGGGGGAATCATCACAGATAAGCGTACCCGCCTGTCAACCGACAGTGCCGACAGGCTAACACTCATCAAGATGAACAAAGCCTGGATTTTCCCAGACTTCTCTTCTCCACCAGCGGACAGCAGCGATACCTAAACAATACGTAGGCTGCACCCGCGGATGGAAGCATTGTTCTCTATCACCATCAAAAACGGGGACCTTTTAGCTTCATCAATCTGTGTATAATATTCATCCTCCTCCTCCTGCTCCTCCTCCTGAAACCTGACGTAATCACGCCGAACGGGCAATTTTTCTTAGGCCCACAAGGTTCAGTCATATAATTTTTGTAAACAATTTTTATACGTTTCAATGCTCATTAAAGCGTTGAAACTTTCACCTGAACCAATTTTTATTTTAACTGGGCTGCCCCCAGGCCTAGTTACAAATTAAGCCACATTAACCAAAGCAATTAATGGGTTTCACCTGCCCTCTTGGTTGGGCATGGGCAATTTTTCTGACGTACATTAGTACTGTTGGTACACCAATTTTTTGGGGCCCTCGCCTACAGTGTAATCCAATTAATTTTTTGCCCACCTGCATTAAAGCTGACGTTACATCAGCTGTGCTTGGCACTGCAATGGGATATATTTATGTACCGCCGGTGGGTTCCAAGGAGTCACCCATGCTGTGGGTGCACACGGAATTCCCATTGCGGAGTTGTACCTGCCTGTGACTATTTATAAAAAAACGCGGTCTTTCTGGGGCATGCAGACACCTTGACAGAATGAATAGTGTGTGGCACATAGGTTCCCCATTGCTATGCCCACGTGTGCAGTTCCTGATGGCGGTGGCACAGGATTATATTTCTCATTGCCTCTGTACAGCATTGTGGGCTATCGCCCCGCCCCTTTTAAAGAGGGTCGCTGCCTAGCTGTGCCAACCCTCTGCAGTGTGTGCCTGCGGTTCCTCCTCATGACAGACGCACTTATAAATAGACATGAGGGTGGTGTGGCATGAGTGCAGCTGAAGGCTGCGCAGGGACACTTTGGTGTGCGCTGTGGACACTGCGTCGTGCGGGTGGGGGTGGGGGTTGGGCAGCATGTAACCCAGGAGAAGTGGCAGCGGAGTGTCATGCAGGCAGTGATTGTGCTTTGTTGGAGGTAGTGTGGTGCTTAGCTAAGGTATGCATTGCTAATGAGGGCTTTTCAGAAGTAAAAGTTGTTGGGAGGGGGGGGGCACTCTTGTCGTTATTGTGGCTTAATAGTGGGACCTGGGAACTTGAGATGCAGCCCAACATGTAGCCCCTCGCCTGCCCTATCCGTTTCTGTGTCGTTCCCATCACTTTCTTGAATTTCCCAGATTTTCACAAATGAAAACATTAGCGAGCATCGGCGATATACGAAAATGCTCGAGTCGCCCATTGACTTCAATGGGGTTCGTTACTCGAAACGAACCCTCGAGCATCGCGATAATTTCGTCCTGAGTAACGAGCACTCGAGCATTTTGGTGCTCGCTCAACTCTAGTACTGACATAGCCAACTACTGTCAGTCGTATGAGACATGTCAAAGGGTGGGGAAGTTGTGGGCCTAGCCTCAAGGCCCCCCTAGTTAATTTGCCAATCATTGATGAGCCTTTCCAGAGGGTCACTGTGGATCTTATTGGGCCCCTGGCCCTTACCAGAAGCTCTGGGAAACACTTCATCCTGACTGTGGTTGACTATGCCCCATGATACCCTGAGGCGATGGCCCTGTCCTCCATACGGGCCAAAAAGGTGGCCGACGTCTTAATAGCCATATTTTCGCGCATAGGATTTCCCAAGGGGCTAGGCATCAATTCCCAAGGAACTAGGCATCAATTATACATGTATAATATATGCAATCAAACGATGGAGCAATTACATTTCGCAGTAAACAACAGGAATGAAATATATGGATATACCAAGTTTTCTATAGAAAATTACTGTTTTAAATAAACTATCAGTGTAAGGCAGCAATAGAATCCCAGACTATCATGAGAGAGATTAACATATATGATATGCATGATTACTTTGATTATGTACCATAAAAAAAACGCAAGATTAGTATCTTTGGGAGTCTGACCAATATTAGCGTATGGAGGAAGGGTTGGTGGACATTCTAGAAGGATTAGAAATGGGATTCATAGAGAAAGCAATTTTGAGGGGAAAAGAAGAAGTGGAGAGAGAAGAGCAAAGTGATGCTATTGGAGACTGTAGCTCTAGAAGGGCATTGGCTTGTGTGTTAGGAGGAACTGCTGTATGGACATGTCGGTGTTTTTCTAGTTTCATTCTGATGGGGGAGGAGGGCAACAAAGGTGTGTGGGGATGCCATTGCTAGGTAACGGGGAGCACGCGAGCACAGGTCCTGCTGACATCAGGAGGAGCAGGGCTCGCTCACGGCTGGTGGCTGACGGCTGTATGAATAGTCCATGCACAGAGGGAGAAGATCATCAAAGGCAGAGTGAGAGAGTGTTGCTCTGCTATTCGGGAGAAACAAAATGTTGCCAGAGAAAAAAAAGGCATAATGGATTGGAAACTCCAGAAACTGGTGAACAAAATAATCAAAGTGGAAGTAAATACAGACACAAAAAAATGCAAAGTGGGTCTTTACATACCGTTTTCATTTAATAATAAACTACACTTCTTTTTATATTTGAACAAGTGCACATTTTTTCAAAAAGGGTTGCGCCATCCTACGTGCCACTTTTTAGACTTTCTCGTTCCATGTAGCTTAGGAAACAAGCTCTCTCAGCTAATGGCTATTATATCCAGGGGTAATTTAGACCAAGTTGCCATAACATAGCCACGGCTAACCCTGGAAAACCTAAGGTGAGTCTCTTGGACTCATGCCATAATGTTTTTGAGAATTTGCAGTACTTCCTTTTAGCTTTGTGTAATGTCCCCTTCACTCATGTTCCTCCATCACACAATTTTGCACTTTATATATGAACCAGATAAATGCTACTGCTCAATATTTTTACATAGACACCTATGCTGTTTCCTTGAAATAAGATCTACCCCAAAAATAAGCCCTAGCATAAATGTTTTAGTTTTTTTGAGGAATGCTCAAAATACAAGCCCTAATCCAAAAATAAGCCCTAGCAAAAATTAATATAAGACCCTGTCTTATTTTGGGGGAGACAGGGTAACATGAGTCCAACGGACTCACAAGCTGTTTTCCGTGTCCCTTGTTCTTTCCGCCTTCGTGCTTTGCTGTGGATGGCAAATAATGTATCGCTGTGTTTTTGGGTAGATCACATCACAATTGTGAGAGATATGTTGAGCACCAGTTGCCAGATAGTAATAGTCAGAGAACAAGTTTGTGTGTTCTCTAATTGCTGCTAGTATTTCAGCATGTCAAAAAGAAAACTGAGTGATGCCGAAATAACTTGTTTGCTTGAAAAAGACAACAGTGACATACAGTTTAGCCATGACAAATTTGACTCCAAGCTAAACGACAGTAAGGGCTTAGTCACACGGGCGCATCAGCACCCATACACCGGCGCCGATGCGCCTGTGTGACTGAGCCCTTCCTGCAGGAAGAAGACGGCCATACCTGAAGACGGACGACTCCCCGCAGTGCTGAAGAAAGAACACATGACCAATGAAGCTGGTCACATGTTCTTTTTCCCGGCGCTGCAGAGAGACGTCCGTCTTCAGGTACTGCCGTCTTCCTCCTGCAATAACATTGGCGCCGATGCGCCCATGTGACTGAGCCCTAAAGATGATCTCGCGAGTGATACAAGTGAAGTTTCAAATGAGCAAAGTGTTGAAAATATTGATGACAATTTGGAAGGTAATAGCACTGAACCGCTGGTTGGTGAAAATTCCTGCCATGTAAGGAAAGATAGCCTTCTGTGCAACAGAAATTCACTGATACTAAGCAAAGTGAGAAGGCACAATATTATCAAGACACAGAGTCCAGTCGTTGCTTTTGATTTGTACATCATGAGTTATATTATGAAAACAATTGTTGACTACACCAATTTGGAAGCAGAGAGAATTTATAAAGGAAAAAAATCTGCATTCATGTGACAAAAATGCAACTCAGTAGAATTTGAGTTTTGATTGGACTGGAGATCACTGCAGGTAACTTGAAAAGCAATTTCTCAAACATCTGTATTCTCTAGAGTAAGAAATGCAGACCACCAATTCTCCGTGCTATGAGAAGTAAGGGAAGATATAAAGACCTAATGAACTTTTTGAGATTTGATGACAAGTTGTCAAGAAGTGTTCGAAAGGTTACAGACAAATTTGCATCTTTTCATAAAATATGGAACCAGATAAATCACAATCTTCAAAAATACAAACTTCCAGGTGTGAAAACTTACTACAGATGAGCAGTTGGTCACATTCTAAGGTTACTGTTTCTTTTGTTAGTACATGAGTTCAAAACCAACAAAATATTGAATGAAGATCCTCTGGATATGTGACTCCAGCTACTTTTATCCAGTGAAAGGTTTGCCCTAATTGGGTAAAGAAGGCAACGTGAGGGAACAAATACTGCCTACAAGGTGTTGAATGAATTGGCAATAGGATACTAATCAGCACTCATCGAAATATTACCATGGACAATTTCTTTACATCAATAGAACTCGCTGACCACTTGCTAAAGAACAGGCTAAAACTGATTGGCTCAGTTCATCAAAACAAGACTTTCATAGCAAAGGAATTTCTTCCTAGTACCCACAGGGCAGTAAAAGTTTCTCTTTTCGGTTTTGCTAGAGATCACTCCTAATGTCCTATGTGCACAAAGCAGGAAAGAGTGTTGTGTTTCTCTCCACAATGCGCCACACCTCTGATGTTATTGCGGCAATGAAAGATTCATGAAAGAACTTTGTCAGATACATGGTCAGCATTCTTAGATGTAGATCCCCAGCGACTACTGAGGAAGAGGTTCACATACCTCGAAACACATATACAAGCTGGTTTAAATAGTAAACTGAAATCTTTTGGCAAAATACCTAATCTCAATAATTTATACAACTCTGAGGGTTGCGCCATATTCACTCCCATTAAAGAAAGTTTTTTCTTCCTTGTTTGTTGTATGAAAAAAACTGTATGTGATCATTTTAAGAGCATTGTGTACAGTGAACACTTCAGTTAGAAATAAATGCCAAAAATATGGTAAATAAGTATAAGTAAATTAACACTGCAGTATTATTTGGTAACACTAGTTTCAATATCTTTTGTAAAAAAAAGAGATTAATAAGGAGTTTTAAGGATAATTTATAATATGTATTAGTGATATTCTCAACCACATAATAGTGAAATAACAGAAAGTAACAAATACAGTACAATACAGTGCTCAGGATTAACTGTGAGTCTAATGAACTCTGGTTGGGGGTCCATGTGAGTCAAAAACCTTAGCAGTTCCAGGGTTAAAGGATTGTAATGATTGGGAAATAGCCATGCCTGGGTACACACTGTCCAGGATAGACAGAGTAAAAAGAAGGGGTAGTGATTTATGTCTTAAATCAACAGTGATTCAAAATACACACAGATAACTAAAAAATCTGTGTTTGCATGCAAACTAAAGAAAGAACTATGATTAGATTTGGTGTCATATATAGGCCTTTAGGGGCAAACTGAAGATTATGATAACCTGTTGGTTGATAAATGGCCATCTTAAAGGTAGCTAAACTTTATGTCAAACAAACTAGCAAAATGTATATTTAATAGAGTGCGCTCCAGGGACAGGTCACATGATTGTTTTGCGCAAAGGGAGGAAATTCACCCTGCATGTTTATTACGTCATAATGCAAATAAGAGAGATGGAATAAATCCTCCACAGTGCCACCTATTGAAAGGCAGCATTGCTTCAAGCCAAAGTCAGACTTTTTATACAAGCCTTGTTACAATGACCGGGAATTAAAAGCAAAGCCAGACTCCATGTACATACAGCTGTATCATGGTTTTTGCCCTTCATCAGTGTACAGTTTAGCCATTTGAGTCTCCTCACTCACCGTATATAGTCATTTACCCCAGAGTTTTTAAAGACCTCTAATCTGTGATTGGCACACCTTTAACTGATTTGTTTAGCCAGTCCCTTCTAACAGGCAATGTTCCTGATGACTGGAGAATGGCCAATTTTTTACCCATCCATAAGAAAGGGTAGTAGAAAAGCAGCTGGAAATTACAGGCCAGTTAGTTTGATATCTGTAGTAGTTGAACTAAGGGAAGCTCTCCTGAAAAAAAGGATATTTTATGACTTAAAAACCAACAATCTGTTGGACCTTAAACAATGTACTTAGGCAGAAGAAATCCTTGGAATAAGTATCAGATTACCTGTTCTGTGTTATCCAAGACTTCAGAAGACAAGGATTTAGGCGTTCTGATTTCTGACAGCCTCAAAATGATTCTGCAGAAAAGAAAGCAAGTAGGATGCTCGACTTTATATCTAGAGATATTAACATTATTAATGAGTGAACCTCATCCGTATTAAGGCCTTAGTCACACGGGCGTTTTTTCGCGCGATTTGCGAATCGCATGACGGATACGCATCCGCAAATCGCGTGACCGGGGCCCAAAAATTGCCAGAAAAATCTGCTCCTAGCCGCGTTTCATTAGAAACGGCCCGGAGCTGTCCAGCGCATTGAATTCAATGGAGCCGGCAATACAGCTGGCTCCATTGAAAGCAATGCGCTGCGGGCGAGCCCGGGATGAATTGTCGGGAAGGGCTTAAATATATAAGCCCTTCCCTGCAATTCATCCAGAAATGTGTAAAAAAAAAAAAATATATATATACTCACCTTGTCCCGGCAGACGGAGTTCAGCGCGGCCAGCCTGCAGTGGGTGTGAAGGGGGTGTGAGTCAGACCTGCCCCCTGATTGGCTCAGCGCTGAGCCAATCAGAGGCAGGTCTCACTCACACCCATTCATGAATTCAGATTTCTGTTCTATAATTTATCGGACGAGCGCATAAAAAGCGCTCATGTGTCCGATACCATTGCAAAGCAATGGTTTTAAAAAATCGCCGGACGCATGCGCATGCGCAAATCGTACGAAAAAACGCCCGTCTGACTAAGGCCTAACGCGAAACTATATTCTCCGAAGATTGAATTCATAATTCATAAATCGGTTCCAATGCCCATGAACATTGGTGGTGGCAGCATTTAAGCGTTTTTTGTGTGCATATTGTAGAGCTCTAGAGTGCGTTAGAATGGATCAGGTGGATGATTTGAGCTTTCACTTCACATGCATGCAGGAGCCTGGGAAAGGTGGATACAAATCAGCCTGTATTGTAACAACTTCAAGCTTGCAATACTGCAGAGTGATCGAGGACAGAGGCAGGATCGATAAGTATCATCCCTTCTCCTCTCTCCTCCTGTTCAGTACGTAACAAATTGGTTTGCAGTGCAGGGCCAGGCAGATTGCAATAGAGTTGTGGCAGAAAGTGATGGCTGCTTGTCTGGGTGACGGTAGAGTCCCGGAAAGTGGGGTACCCGTCACTCCACATTCTAAGTCTTCCCCTCACCTGTACGTGACAATAATAATAAACTATTAATAGTAAAATGACCTGACAGACATGTTATATTCCTATCCTCTTTTTCATATTAACCATTGGGGTCTCCCTCCTGAGTGACTATTAGGCCACATACACACAGCACTATTTAGGTCAGTATTTCGCACAGTATTTGTAAGCCGAAGTCAAGAATGAAACCTAGAGAGAAAAAATATAATGGAAAGATTTGCATCTCTTCTGTTTATTGGATCTACTCCTAGTTGTGGATTACAAATATAGAAGCAAAATACTGTCATGTGAAAGTAGCCTTATACTCCTATTAATAACTTTGGGCTTTGGTATTGCAAAAAATAGGCTGATACTATCATAGAAATTATTAACATTGGTAAAAGAAAACAGAATATTAAAAGAAAATGTCAACTTAACATTGTCAAGTCAAAATCACTATAGGGAGTCTGTTATATTAGCACAAACAATTGCAAGGTAAATGATTGCTTCACAAATGCAGCCATACACATTCTAATCTATAGTGGCTGGTAGAGTTGTTACAACTGGCCATGCATGTTTAATAACTTCGGGAAATGGATGTATGGAGAATAGAGATGAGTGAGCATACTCGCTAAGGCACATTACTCGAGCGAGTAGTGCCTTAGTCGAGTATCTGCCCGCTCGTCTCTAAAGATTCGGGTGCCGGCAGGGGGCGGGGAGCGGCGGGGGAGAGCGGGGAGGAATGGAGGGGAGATCTCTCTCTCCCTCTCTTCCCCCGCTCTCCCCTGCTCACAGCCGCAACACACCCGCAGCGGCAGCCGAATCTTTAGAGACGAGCGGGCAGATACTCAACTAAGGCACTACTCGCTCGAGTAGTTTGCCTTAGCGAGTATGCTCGCTCATCTCTAATGGAGAACCTTCTTGCAGAGAAAGATTGTCATGGACAAAAGATCTTTCCTACATAATAGATTTTTCCAAATGTTAGACAAAAATTTCAGACAATGACTGTCATCAGTCATCTAAAACAATTGTTTATTGTTATTTCTTAGTTCATTTCACCAGAAAAAAATATAATTTTGGTAGAAATCATCCATATTCATGCAACTTTAGTCCAATGTTTATGGGCATCTTTAATGCTAGGTTTCAATTCTTGCACAGTTAAAATGAATAAGACTAAAGCATGATATAAAGCCAAAACTATTGATATCTTGTGATTTTGTACATAGTCAAGCTCATGGCGGCAGGTTAAACAACAGCAATGGGTCCCAAGAGGAAAAGTGACTCCAAGCCAAATTTGTGTAGCTAGAATTACATCCTATGCAAATGAGATTTGATTAGTATGGCACATGGTTATACTGTATCTATCTTCTGTAAATGGTAATGGCTAAGATGCTATATTAGTTAGTTACAAGGTCTCAATATTGTATTAGCACTGTATGGGGAAGTGATTGGGCACTGTTTTGGATACTATGTAATGAAACTACAGTTTGGGAAACTTTATTATGAGGGGTTTTTTAAGTCACCATTGCTGGAGGCATATTGCCATTATTGGCGACAAATGTATCTCAGTGTCGCAAGCTGATCATAAATTAGTCATATCTACAATTGTCCACTGATATGTAGCCTGTTTTTACGCTACCCACCTACTTGAGTAAGACTGCGACAAATTTCTTAACTTTTTAAAAAGTCACAGATCATAAGTCTATCTAAAATCTCACACCACACAAACCATGCCCCTTTTCTCTCCACTTTGAAAAAGTTAGATGAGAAGCGTTAAGCAGCACAAAGTCACTTGCGGAAACTTTCTTAACTTTTTGACAAGCAAAACGCTTTGCACACCTCTTAATAAATTCCCCCTCCCCCATGTGGGTATAGTATAGCCCTGTTATTTTGACAATGTATAAGCTATTATTGTATGTGCACTGGCACTGCTATCTTGCAACTGTACAGTATGGGCCCTTATTCAGATACTCCATTTATTTGTATGGCGTGATTTGAGGTTTAAATTGAGTAATTTGTATATAATTTGTATATATTTGTATATCTGCAAATGACCATCCAGGGTCAGACACCTGCTCACTCATAGAGTGGGGTTTTAATTGCATGTTTGCTTAGAGTTGGTTGTACTGTCTATGAAACATGCAAAATAATTATCAGTGAAACTGAAAAACAAAATACTTGGGTCGATTCCAAATACATCATTCTGCACTATTGTTTTACTGCTGCATGTGGAGTGGAGAAAAAACATTTATATGTAAAACAGTCTATGCTTATATCACTTCAATGTGGAATAAAATAAACAGTTTTAAACTATGTTTCCTTAGACAGAAAGGCAGCCTCGCCAAGAGCACATTCTCGGCGTCTGTTCCATAAATGTGCTGTTTAATTTGAAGTCAGTTTTAAATGCAAAGGTAAACAAGTACAGAGAGAAAAATGTGCAACTGAACTTGACCATTATAATGGAGGCAAGAAGCATGAAAGTCATTCGCAACACAAAGAACAATATTCTGGGACAATCAAAATTAAAATCAGCTGTCATTTACATAAAATACTTTTAGTGTCTGCAGTTCATTTTTAATCCTATATCATATAGATCAGTGGTTCACAGCCTTATTCAGCCCAGCGCCCCCTTTAGGTAGTGGGATGGTGACCAGCGCCCCCTAAGCCTTACTAGTTTAAACCCAGTCAAAGTTTACCTTGTTTACAAAGATAAAAGTACAAATTAAAATACAAAATACTTTTTGGGAAAGTTTTACCACAAAAATGTTTTACTTAGCCACTAAATTTTATTAAAACATGTAGGTGCTAAATATTTACAAACAGGTTTATTGTGAATGCAATAATAAATTGGTTTTATTGCAGAAGATAATTTTTGGGAGGAAGCAAGCAATAATACCATCTCTAATTATCATTCAATAGAAACATACAACATATAAAGAAAATACAAGATACACCTTAATCCTTAAGGCCTCCTTCACATGGGCGACAAAGTTGCGCGATTTTGTCTTGTTGCGACAATATGAAGCCCATGTTTTCCTATGGGTTCCTTCACATATGCGATGTTTTGTAGCATGCAACAACCCGACACAAAAACCTTGTGGGTCCCGCCATATGCCCACAACTTGTGAGGTTTTGTAGCCCATGTTTTCCTATAGAGCCTTCTTCTCTGTTGCATCGCTTCGCTTGAAATCGATTTTTGTGCGATGCAACTTTGACAGTAGGAAATTCTACTGTCAAAGCCTAAACTAAGTGCTAGCTGAAGGAAAAAAATAAAAAAAACACATACATCACCTTAGAAGCTTTGTCTAATGCTGCTGCAGCTTCCGCTCAGTCCCCGCCACTGTTTCTCTTCATCTCTTCTGGCCGGGGATTAAAAAATCCCCGCCTCCTGGAAGCACTGTCTATGATTGGCTGATGCTTAGCCAATCACAGCCAGTGCTCAATGACCAATCACAGCCATTCATCGAGCACTGGCTGTACCCTTAGTACCCTTTTTTCTTGAGCTTAGGATACAAATGGCCAAACATGACCTCAATACGTCAAGATATCAACAGCACAATATACAGAAGCAGATACCACTGCCAACATGACCTAACATATGCATTTCTCTCAGAATCTTTACATGTTCAATATTGCAACTACGGTTGCAACAAAAATTATTCAACCTCCATTACAAATTTGTTTATTTGCCAAATTTACACACTTTCAGCTGTTTGCAAAAAACAAACAAATCAAACAGGAACAATTTAAATAGATCAATATAACTAAGGCCGGTCTCACAGGACTGGGTTTGAACTGCGGAATCTGCGATTGTCACTCACGCGGACGATCCAAGGTATTCTGCAGTCATTGAAAAAATAGAACATGCTCATGTCTGCTCAAATGTGAGTGGACAGCAATTGCGATTTCCGCATGCAGAAATTAAATCGCAGAATGCTCTATATTCTTGTGGATTCTGCTCGGATGGCTTCTATTGAAGCCCATTGAAGCTGTCCGACCTGTGGCCTTTCCGAGCCACCGGGTCCATCTGCAACACAGATTTAAACAGGTACTCGCAGACAGCGGCTAGAACAGGGACGGATTCTGCTTTGGGCTCCCGCATGCAGAATATGACCCGTCCGTCTGAGACCGGCCTTATATAATAAGTGTTTCTCTAAATTCAACACAAAATGCCACTTCTGATGACTACTGCAGTCTCTGAATTCACAACCTCTTCACGACAAGTGTCTGTAGTACTTTGTAAAACACCATTTTGCTTTTATGACCTGCTGTAAAAGTGATGCATATCCAGACACCAGCTTCTTACAGTGTTCCTGAGGAATTTTAGCTCATTCCTCATGGATTATGGCCTCCTTATGCTCTTGTGTTTTTTGTGCTGAAATTGCTTTCTTCAAATTCCACAGAAGATTTTCTATGGGGTACAAGTCAATCGAATCTTAGAGTCACTCCAGAGTCTTCCAAAACCTCTTCTGAAATCACATCTTGGTGGACTTTGAGGTATTCTTGGGATCATTGTCCTGTTGAAAGGTCCAATGACTCCCAAGATTCAGCTTTCTCACAGAAGGTATAATGTTTTATTCTAGGATTTCCTGATACTAGATTAAATCCATCTTGCACTTCACACACTATAGATTTCTAGTGTAAAGGCAGCCGCAAAGCATCACAGAGCCACCACCATGATACAATGTAGACAAGGTGTCCTTTTAAGCTTCTGCTTCTTATTTCCTCCACCTGACATACTACTTATCGACAATTTCAGTTTTGTATCATTGCTCCACAGAACAGAATCGCCAAACGTCTGTGACTTATTTTTATGGTTATGGGAATTGAAGCAAACTTTTTTGTGCCTTTGGGTCAGTAGAGATGTATATCCTAAAGTTCGGGAATGAAGACTTACAGCATTTAGTATGCACCTTACTGTGCAAATGGAAACCTCAGTGCCTGCTGCCACTAAATCTTGCTGCACTCTTTTGCAGTTACTTAAGGGTTTTTAGCAACCTGCCTTCTCAGAAATTCCTTTAAATTTGAACTTCTGAGCTATGCTTCCAACTATATCTCTAGGAACATTAAGTGTATTTGCTATCTTGTTATACCCTTTTTATTGTTTGTGCAAGGCAACGGTCTCTTATCTTAGCTTTTTGGAGCGCTCTCTTGACATAGCCATATTTCTAACATGAACTGAAATGTCATGGTCAGCAAAGCCCTAACCAGCCTAGTGTTTTATCTTAAGCACACCCGATGCAACTAATGAAGCTTTTGTTTAGTTGCACCAGGTGTGCGTGAGACAAGACCTGATTTGTAAATGTGTGATCTTCAAGGGGTTTAATAATCCTGAGACTCGTAGTCATTGCAAAATTGCACTTTGTGTTGAATTTAGTGAAAGCGTTTGTTATATTAGTTGTATTGAGATATTGAAATTGTTCTTGTTTGATTGTTTTTTTTACATCAAAAATTTACGGCAGAATGTGTATGTGACCCAAATCCAACTAAATAGAGTAATTATATGCCCTGCAAATATTCTAATGTAATTATAACAGTAATCCTAGAGTAATATTCATTTGTCACAGTAGGGTTCTGTAGTGTCTCTAAAACATAACTTTTAATCAAAACTAAAATAAAAAGGAATTTGTACCACAAAGTCCTAAATTCTAGACACACAATTACATAAAAAAGCTGCACCCCTATATTTTAGAAGGGGAAAGCAGTATATGAAACGCCTAGGAAACCAATAATTTTGTATCAACGGTATCCAAATTTCTATCTCTGTATTCGTTGGTACAAGTCCTAGAACTAAAACAATTAGAAATTGGGTCGGCTCACTAAAGATAGTGTTCCCGGCTTATTAGGACAACTGCAGCTAGTCAGTAGATGGAGGACATATATCCGTTTTATAGAGCCCAAACGTTAATCCTCCCATAGAGAAAAAGCTGCCTTTAGTGTCCCAAAAAATGCCGTGAGTGTGATAATGATCACACTAATTAAGCTAGTTCCAAAGGGAATCAGGCATAAAGCTGGCATTAAGGCATATGGCTCACCGGAAAATGAATATTTTTGTGAGCTGTAGCCTATCAAAGAGCCATGCAGTACGCCAAACTGCCAATTCAATTACTTCGTAGGTTCAAAAATAGTTGGTTTGTTCAAACATAGTTGGAACCATCAAAGATTTTTTAACCAAAGAAACAGCTTCTGGCTAATAAGTTAATCCCGAGGTTGGGTAACAAAAACAGCTTCTGGCTAATAGGTTAATCCCCAAATCGGGAAAGAGTAACCTCTTACAAGAGGGAGGTAGTCAATCCTAACACTAGGTAGAAAAAATAAAGTAAACCCAGTTTCCCCCCTGGTAAGAATGCAGGAACAAAATAACAAAGTATCAGCACCAGCCTCAGTGGTAGGCTGGCAGCTATGAATGAGCTCTGTATCTGCTGGGGTTTATATAGTCATGTGGATCCTCCCATACTGGGGGTGTGTAACATTTGGGTCAATCGTACTATAGTACGTTTGCTTTGGTAAGAGATCATGTTTGTAAAAGAATACTAAGACGATTATGTTTAAGTATAAGCAACGTTCCACTATGAATTTAAACATCTGAGTGACTCTTTGCAGTTTGCTCTCACTTTCTTCCTCTATGGGAGAGGCTCCACCGAAAAGTGGGTGGGGTTATAATAACAGCATGTCTGATTGACCCAAATGTTACACACCCCCAGTATGGGAGGATCCACATGACTATATAAACCCCAGCAGACACAGAGCTCATTCATAGCTGCCAGCCTACCACTGAGGCTGGTGCTGATACTTTGTTATTTTGTTCCTGCATTCTTACCAGGGGGGAAACTGGGTTTACTTTATTTTTTCTACCTAGTGTTAGGATTGACTACCTCCCTCTTGTAAGAGGTTACTCTTTCCCGATTTGGGGATTAACCTATTAGCCAGAAGCTGTTTTTGTTACCCAACCTCGGGATTAACTTATTAGCCAGAAGCTGTTTCTTTGGTTAAAAAATCTTTGATGGTTCCTGATGAGGCTATGCCATTTTTAGCCGAAACGCGTTGAACCAACTATGTTTGAACAAACCAACTATTTTTGAACCTACGAAGTAATTGAATTGGCAGTTTGGCGTACTGCATGGCTCTTTGATAGGCTACAGCTCACAAAAATATTCATTTTCCGGTGAGCCATATGCCTTAATGCCAGCTTTATGCCTGATTCCCTTTGGAACTAGCTTAATTAGTGTGATCATTATCACACTCACGGCATTTTTTGGGACACTAAAGGCAGCTTTTTCTCTATGGGAGGATTAACGTTTGGGCTCTATAAAACGGATATATGTCCTCCATCTACTGACTAGCTGCAGTTGTCCTAATAAGCCGGGAACACTATCTTTAGTGAGCCGACCCAATTTCTAATTGTTTTAGTTCTAGGACTTGTACCAACGAATACAGAGATAGAAATTTGGATACCGTTGATACAAAATTATTGGTTTCCTAGGCGTTTCATATACTGCTTTCCCCTTCTAAAATATAGGGGTGCAGCTTTTTTATGTAATTGTGTGTCTAGAATTTAGGACTTTGTGGTACAAATTCCTTTTTATTTTAGTTTTGATTAAAAGTTATGTTTTAGAGACACTACAGAACCCTACTGTGACAAATTTACCTTCCATCTAGGTGTTCTTCCTGCAACTGTGAAACCCTAGAGTAATATTCATGTTCTGAAGGAGAAATTAATTCTTACATTTTGCTTTGTTCTAAGCCTATAATCAAAAACAAATGAGAATTTCACAATGAAGCATGTGACTATGCTTTTTGGGCCTTTTACACATGTGGTTTTATAGGTGCCATCAACATATTTGGTATGCTTTCAGTACCTTTAAAAATTCCATGCATTGTCAGAATAACAATTATACATCTATGAAATGACCGCAAGTCAAGCATAAAGTACAAAACATCAAAAGAAGTAAAAATGAGCAGAAATGAAATTTTGGAACCAGTATAACACTCAAGGTTCTGCCAAATACAAACATAGGGTCATGTGGGTTGATTCAAGCTGCCTTAAAAAACATTTCCCTATAAAATTCATATATAAAATAAGAGAAAGACCCTATAAAAAGTAAAATTGTTTTAAAGACTACGCTATGTAAATCTCCACTAAATGAGTAAGCATAAGACAGTCTCACCACAGATTAATCCAGGATTTAATTACAAAATGATCCAATTATAATTAAATTGTGAGTTAATCTGTGGTGGATCTAGCATATATAATATGTGATTGTATATAAATAAGAATAACAGCAATAATCTTTATATAGTGGTTATGTACTTATTGTCAAAAAAATTAAGCCCCTTGAAGGAGTTGTCGTTTTGCTGTAAAACTCGGCATCCAATTACATCTCAGGCAGATATGCAAATAAGTAGAGTTGTGGCATGATTAGATGGATATTCTTGTCTCCTGAGGCCCTAAAAGTGGTGCCACCCTTGGTCCATAAAAATTCAGAAGCTACTTGTATGTAGTGGGCCTCTTCTTCCACATGTGTAGCACTTGTTGACAACTAGAGATTTCACCCAGTTGGCAGAGTTTTAGAGGGGGCACTTTATTGGAATGTAAGAAGTTGGATGATCTTATTGATGAATTGCCAACCATCTAAGCTGTTCTGAGCAGACTATTAGGAGATCTTGGGACCAGTGGATGTGTGAAGGCACACACACAAGGTGACCGGGCTCAGGACACCCTTGACAGACCACCAGTAGAGAGTATCATCTGATTGTCCGACAAGCATAAGCAGCTCCAATTGTTTCATTGTCCGCCATCCAGAGACAGGTGGCATCATTGTTATATGCCCCTGTGTCTGTCAGAAGCATTTTCATCTAATTAGCTGAAGGACATTTGGTCTCATGACACCAATTATGTGTAGTGCCTTTAACACCCACCATCAGCTCCATTTACAGTGGTATCATGAGTGACAAAACTGCAATTGAGTGGAACCGAGTTGTCTTCAGTGATGAATCCAGGCTTAGTTTGGGTACTGACAATGGCCATGTTCGTGTCTGTTGACCTAGGGATGAGCACTTCAATCCTACCTTTGCTGTTGACTGGCTCCACTGCTGTCCCTAATGGTCCCATACATGTTCTATTGGCGCTATATCTGGCAACTGGGTAGGCCACAGTAGTGTGGCAATGTTGTGGAGGCATTCCTGTGACAAACTTGCTGTGTGTGACCGGGCATTATCCTGTAACCCCATGTATTGCCTTTCATGATAGGGCTTCCAAGAGCCAGCAGGATAATGCCCAGTCACACACAGCAAGGTTGTCACAGGAATGCCTCCACAACATCGCTACACTTCTGTGGCCTGCCCAGTTGCCAGATATATCGCCAATAGAACATGTATGGGACCATCACGGACACCAACTATGACAGCCTATGAGTTTTCATGATCCATAGGCTCAGTTACAACAAATTTGGACAGATGTGCTGCAGGATACATATGGAACCTGAATGCCCCTATACCTGCCAGTAGCCAAGCTAAAGGCTGCTCAACAAGGTACTAGAGCTTCCCTTCAGGTGTTCAATTTTCCACAAGAAATGATTCTTTTCGTCTGATATTGTAATCACTCACTTACTGTATATCACCATTACAATTACACGTAGAAAGTTTCATTCATTTCTGACAACTCCTTCTAGGTGCTTGAATTTTTTTGACAATGGGCATATATTCAGCAGGGCGTTTACCCCACAACTGCTCATTTACAAGCAACCACAATTTGATTTTAAGCTCATATGGCTACTGAGAGATCAAACTGCCCAGTCAATGCTATAATCTAGAAGTCTACAAGCATAAAAAAGGTCATAGACAAGTTTTGGCAAATCCAAATTTCGCTGGCTACCTTGTTACCATATTAGATTATCCCTGCTTGTAAAGGGATCTTAATGTGGGATTAACAGAGTTTTAACCACACTTGCATAACTCTTGACATGTGGTCTTTTCCTTTATATTCACAATACAGTGTAAACTTATGGGGCATCAGGAAAGATAAAAGAGGAACAGTTTGAGAATTCTGTATTATTAGAATTAGTAATAATGGTGCGTTTAGGCTATAATATATTTAAGATCTTAAATAGAGATGAGCGAACGTGCTCATTTAGGACAATTACTCGATCGAGCATCGCTTTTTTTCGAGTAACTGCCCACTCGGGCAAAAAGATTCGGGGCGCGGCGGGGTGGAGCGGGGGGTAGCAGGGGGGAACAGGGGGGAGCTCTCTCTCTCTTTCCCCCCCATTCCCCCCCGCTCAGCCCGGCGCCCCAGAATCTTTTCGCCCCCGATTAGGCAGCTACTCGGAAAAAGTGATGCTCAATCAAGTAATTGCTCTAAACGAGCACATTCGCTCATCTCTAATCTTAAATTTAGTCTAATAGTCTGAAGATTACGTACATAACATATTAAAATGTATGATTTCAAGGTTTTTATTGTAGTTCATTTTTTTTTTTTTAATACAGGGTTTTTGACACGCAATGGAAGCTGCAATATCGATGAAAACCTGGTAAAAACAAGAAATTTGTGTTTTTAGGTCCATTTAGGTGCAAAGAAACAGAAATGATTTGTCTCTTTGCACCTAGAACACATTTGATAACGTATACAGTGTGTCATTTTTCCACTAGATTGGATAACTATCTAAACGTCGTCCATCAGCTTGTCAAATCCCAGGCACAAATTTTCTGGCGTAAATTATACATACATGTGCTAGTCCGGGGAGGCCATGCCCCCTTCAAACAAGCCAGGCCCTTTTTTGAAAAAAATGGCGTAGAACAGTGTACCTGTCAAAATTTTTTGTCATTTTTGCATAAGCTGGACTTGCACCAAATTTTGTGAATTTTATTTCCACCAAAAGAGGCTTCATAAATCTCCCCCAAAGTTTTTGTTTCCTTAGATCCATAGAAAGACCTATAGAACTGAGCTGAACTACAACAAACCTGAAAACTTAATTCTCTACTGGATGCATAAATAAATTTAATGAACTCAATTACATTTTGACAAACCAGTGACATGATATTTCTAAGATGTTTCCATATACAAATACAGATGTGATATGCAATCAGCAGATGTTTGGGATAGATGGTGGACATGTTGCCAAGTCATCTGCTGTAGGCCACAGTTGGCCCAATTGGTGAGACTGTGCAGTTTAAATGATACAATTTATCTGCTTTTTGTAAATATACGTTTTCCTGTATGTTTTCTGACACTAAAATCATCCTGTTCTGCAAGTAAATTTATCTTGTGGTCAGATACATAAGTGGAGCCATTTCAACTCCAATATCTAATATGTTCACTGTAAGATGAATTCCCTTAATCAAGTTGTCATGATTGCTCATGTGTGCAATAAATCCTTTTTTGTCTGTAGTATTCCAGGATATCAGTCATTTAACATAATATTGATGTAATTCTCAGAAATAAACTTTACCATGAAATAATCTCATGCTTTTGATATTCAGCTATAGATTCACCAGGGTAGATCATGGTTGACTATTAGAAATGAGCGAGCGTACTCGTTCGAGTATTAGGGTGTTCAAGATACTCGTTACTCGAGACGAGCACCACGCGATGTTCGAGTAACTTTCACTTTCATCTCTGAGACATTAGTGCGCTTTTCTGGCCAATAGAAAGACATGGAAGGCATTACAACTTCCTCCTGTGAGGTTCCAGCCCTATACCACCCCCCTGCAGTGAGTGGCTGGGGAGATCAGGTGTCACCCGAGTATTAAAATCTGCCCCGCCCGCGGCTCACCACACATGCATTCTGACAGAGATCAGGGAAAGTGCTGCTGATGCTGCTGATGCTATAGGGAGAGCGTTAGGTGTTATTTTAGGCTTAAAGAACCCCAACGGTCCTTCTTAGGGCCACATCTGACCGTGTGCAGTACTGATGAAGCTGCTTTTAGCAGTGTTGCACAATTATTTTTTTTGTATATCGGGCGTGCAGACCATTGCGTCCTCAGTCTGCAGTCATTTTACTCAGTATAGGGGCAGTAGTGGTGAGGCAGGGACAGTGGGAAAGGTGAAAGAGATATACTGTCTATATAGGCAGTGGGCTTTTTCAAAAAAATTGGGGAAAAATACTATATTTGGACTGCCTGTGACCGTTTTCAGAGTACTGCGTGTCTGCTGGGGGTAGTAGTCCTAGTTAATACGCAGCTAAGCGTTACAGCAGGCTTGCTCAAAATTGTTTCCTGGCTCTGCTGTGCCCGTTACATCACCGCCGTGATAGCGCCAGAGGGAAACAGTAAACATAATATACGCTGCATACAGTATCTGTCTGCTGTTTCAGCTCACCATTTAAAAAAAGGGAAGCCAAATACTTAAGGCGTACCACTGCCCTTTGGCGACTTGACTGCTTTTGCGCTGTGAATTCCACTAGCTGAGTGATACGCACCTACGTCTCACTACAGGCTTGCTCAAAATTGTTTCCTGGCTCTGCTGTCTCCGTTACATCACCATCACCGCCCTGATAGCGCCAGAGGGAAACAGTAAACATAATTTACGCTGCATACAGTATCTGTCTGCTGTTTCAGCTCACCATTTAAAAAAAGGGAAGCCAAATACTTAAGGCGTACCACTGCCCTTTGGCGACTTGACTGCTTCTGCGCTGTGAATTCCACTAGCTGAGTGATACGCACCTACGTCTCACTACAGGCGTGAACAAAATTATTTCCTGGCTCTGCTGTGCATTCCGTAAGCGAAGTCAGCCTCCAACCACAGGCCAATAAGCGGCACATTTAATTACAGCGTTCTGTTTCTGCTCTACTCTTAATACACCATGCTGAGGGGTAGGGGTAGGCCTAGAGGATGTGGACGCGGGCGAGGACGCGGAGGCCCAAGTCAGGGTGTGGGCACAGGCCGAGCTCCTGATCCAGGTGTATCGCAGCCGACTGCTGCAGGATTAGGAGAGAGGCAAGTTTCAGGGGTCCCCAGATTTATCTCACAATTAATGGGTCCACGCAGTAGACCTTTATTAGAAAATGAGCAGTGTGAGCAGGTCCTGTCGTGGATGGCAGAAAGTGCATCCAGCAATCTATCAACCACCCAGACTTCTACGTCGTCCACTGCTGCAACTCTGAATCCTCAGCCTGCTGCTCCTCCTTCCTCCCAGCCTCCTCACTCCATTACAATGACACATTCTGAGGAGCAGGCAGACTCCCAGGAACTGTTCTCGGGCCCCTGCCCAGAATGGGCAGCAATGGTTCCTCTCCCACCGGAGGAGTTTGTCGTGACCGATGCCCAACCTTTGGAAAGTTCCCGGGGTCCGGGGGATGAGGCTGGGGACTTCCGGCAACTGTCTCAAGAGCTTTCAGTGGGTGAGGAGGACGATGACGATGAGACACAGTTGTCTATCACTCAGGTAGTAGTAATTGCAGTAAGTCCGAGGGAGGAGCGCACAGAGGATTCGGAGGAAGAGCAGCTGGACGATGAGGTGACTGACCCCACCTGGTTTGCTAAGCCTACTGAGGACAGGTCTTCAGAGGGGGAGGCAAGTGCAGCAGCAGGGCAGTTTGGAAGAGGCAGTGCGGTGGCCAGGGGTAGAGGCAGGGCCAGACCGAATAATCCACCAACTGTTTCCCAAAGCGCCCCCTCGCGCCATGCCACCCTGCAGAGGCCGAGGTGCTCAAAGGTCTGGTAGTTTTTCACTGAGAGTGCAGACGACCGACGAACAGTGGTGTGCAAGGTTTGTCGCGCCAAGATCAGCCGGGGAGCCACCACCACCAGCCTCACCACCAGCATGCGCAGGCATATGATGGCCAAGCACCCCACAAGATGGGACGAAGGCCGTTCACCACTTCCGGTTTGCACAACTGACTCTCCCCCTGTGCCCCAACCTGCCACTGAGATCCAACCCCCCTCTCAGGACACAGGCACGACCGTCTCCCGGCCTGCACCCACACCCTCACCTCTGCTGTCCTCTGCCCCATCCAGCAATGTCTCTCAGCGCAGCGTCCAGCCATTGCTAGCGCAACTGTTTGAGCGCAGGCACAAGTACGCCGCCACGCACCCGCAAGTGTTAAACGTGCACATAGCCAAATTGATCAGCCTGGAGATGCTGCCGTATAGGCTTGTGGAAACGGAGGCTTTCAAAAACATGATGGCGGCGGCACCGCGCTACTCGGTTCCCAGTCGCCACTAATTTTCCCGATGTGCCGTCCCAGCCCTGCACGACCACGTCTCCCGCAACATTGTACGTGCCCTCACCAACGCGGTTACTGCCAAGGTCCACTTAACAACGGACACTTGGACAAGCACAGGCGGGCAGGGCCACTATATCTCCCTGACAGCACATTGGGTGAATTTAGTGGAGGCTGGGACCAAGTCAGAGCCAGGGACCACTCACGTTCTACCCACCCCCAGAATTGCGGGCCCCAGCTCGGTGCTGGTATCTGCGGCGGTGTATGCTTCCTCCACTAAACTACCCTCCTCCTCCTGCTCCTACTACGCAACCTCTGTCTCGCAATCAAGATGTGTCAGCAGCAGCACGTTGCCACCAGTCGGTGTCGCGCGGGGTGGCAGCACAGCGGTGGGCAAGCGCCAGCAGGCCGTGCTGAAACTAGTCAGCTTAGGAGAGAAGAGGCACACGGCGCATGAACTGCTGCAGGATCTGACAGAGCAGACAGACCGCTGGCTTTCGCCGCTCAGCCTCCAACCGGGCATGGTCGTGTGTGACAACGGCCGTAACCTGGTGGCGGCTCTGCAGCTCGGCAGCCGCACGCACGTGCCATGCCTGGCCCACATCTTTAATTTGGTCGTTCAGCACTTTCTGAAAAGCTACCCACGCTTGCCAGACCTGCTCGGAAAGGTGCGCCGGCTCTGCGCACATTTCTGCAAGTCCAAGACGGATGCTGCCACCCTGCGGACCCTGCAACATCGGTTTAATCTGCCAGTGCACCGACTGCTGTGCAACGTGCCCACACGGCGTAACTCAACGCTCCACATGTTGGCCAGGCTCTATGAGCAGCGTAGAGCCATAGTGGAATACCAACTCCAACATGGGCGGCGTAGTGGGAGTCAGCCTCCTCAATTCTTTACAGAAGAGTGGGCCTGGTTGGCAGACATCTGCCAGGTCCTTGGAAACTTTGAGGAGTCTACCCAGATGGTGAGCGGCGATGCTGCAATCATTAGCGTCACCATTCCTCTGCTATGCCTCTTGAGAAGTTCCCTGCAAAGCATAAAGGCAGACGCTTTGCGCTCGGAAACGGAGGCGGGGGAAGACAGTATGTTGCTGGATAGTCAGAGCACCCTCATGCCTATATCTCAGCGCGTTGAGGGGGAGGAGCATGAGGAGAAGGGGGAAGAGACAGCTTGGCCCACTGCTGAGGGTACCCATGCTGCTTGCCTGTCATCCTTTCAGCGTGTATGGCCTGAGGAGGAGGAGGATCCTGAAAGTGATCTTCCTAGTGAGGACAGCCATGTGTTGCATACAGGTACCCTGGCACACATGGCGGACTTCATGTTAGGATGCCTTTCTTGTGACCCTCGCGTTACACGCATTCTGGCCACTACGGATTACTGGGTGTACACACTGCTCGACCCACGGTATAAGGAGAACCTTTCCACGCTCATACCCGAAGAGGAAAGGCGTTCGAGAGTGATGCTATGCCACAGGATCCTGGCGGACAAACTGATGGTAAAATTCCCATCCGACAGCGCTAGTGGCAGAAGGCGCAGTTCCGAGGGCCAGGTAGCAGGGGATGCACAGAGATCAGGCAGCATGTACAGCGCAGGCAGGGGAACACTCTCCAAGGCCTTTGCCAGCTTTATGGCTCCCCAGCAAGACTGTGTTACCGCTCCCCAGTCAAGGCCGAGTCGGCTGGAGCACTGTAAAAGGATGGTGAGGGAGTACATAGCCGATCGCACGACCGTCCTCCGTGGCGCCTCTGCCCCCTATAACTACTGGGTGTCGAAGCTGGACACAAGGCCTGAACTCGCGCTGTATGCCCTGGAGGTGCTTGCTTGTCCTGCGGCTAGCGTCTTGTCAGAGAGGGTGTTTAGTGCGGCTGGGGGAATCATCACGGATAAGCGTAACCGCCCGCCAACCGGCAGTGCCGACAGGCTTACACTCATAAAGATGAACAAAGCCTGGACTTCCCCAGACTTCTCTTCTCCACCAGCGGACAGCAGCGGTACCTAAACAATACGTAGGCTGCACCCGCAGATGGAAGCATCGTTCTCTATCACCATCAAAAACGGGGACCTTTTAGCTTCATCAATCTGTGTATTCCATTCATCCTCCTCCTCCTGCTCCTCCTCCTGAAACCTCACGTAATCATGCAGAACGGGCAATTTTTCTTAGGCCCACAAGGCTCAGTCATATTACTTTAGTAAACAATGTTTATACGTTTCAATTCTCATTAAAGCGTTGAAACTTGCACCTGAACCAATTTTTATTTTAACTGGGCTGCCTCCAGGCCTAGTTACAAATTAAGCCACATTAACCAAAGCGATTAATGGGTTTCACCTGCCCTCAATTTTTATGAGGTACATTAGTACTGTTGGTACACCAATTTTTTTGGGCCCTCGCCTACAGTGTAATCCTAGTAATTTTTATGGGCTTCGCCTGCACTCATGGTACAGCAAGGTGTGTGGGGTTGGCCTACACTTTTGCTACATAAATGTAACTGGGGCCTTGTCTATACTGCAACTACTGAAATGTGAAAGAGACTGTTATCTCCCTAAACTGCTGCAACGGGAATGTTACTGTGGCCTGTCTTGACTGCTACTACTACTGAAATGGAACTAATACTGTGCTCCCCCTATACTGCTGCTTCGGAATTGTTACTGTGGCCTGTCTTGACTGCTACTACTACTGAAATGGAACTAACACTGTGCTCCCCCTATAATGCTGCTAGTGATATGTTACTGGGGCCTGTCCCTAATGCTACCGCTGAAATGTTACTAATTCTGGGCTCTGCCTATACCGCTGCTAATGCTATGTCACTGGGGTGTGGAAACGGAGGCTTCCCAAAGATATGATGGTGCCGAGGCCATTTCCCACCAACGCAGTTACTGTTAAGGTGCATATAACCATGGACATGTGGAGAGGACACGTAGTGCCTCAAAAACATCCCCCTCCTCCTCCAACAATGAAAACATTCTTGGCAAATACCTTTGCATTGGTCCGTCTGGTGGAGTCCAAGAATTTCACCTTTACCGACACAACAAGAGAGCCCCCCCCCCCCCCCCCCACTATCCCTCCGCCACGGCCCACTTAATCCTGGCCACATTCCGAAAACCAACTAAATAAAAGCGCGCTACTAGGTCCGCAGTCGCCACCACATTCCCACCAACGCGGTTACTGTTAAGGTAGATATTACCAGCCTGACTGGGGCATGCACTGTGGGCAGAAGCACACCTGTATTGTATGTGACGTTAGCTCTGCTGAGCAGGGCACTGCAATGGGATACATTTATATACCGCCGATGGGTTCCAGGGAGCCACCCATGCTGTGGGTCCACAGGGACTTCACATTATGGATTTGTACCTGCCAGTGTCTATGTATTGAAAACCCCGGTCAGACTGGGGCATGCAGTGTGGGCCGAAGACCACCTGCATTTAATCGGACGTAACCTCAGCTGTGCTGGGCAATGCAATGGGATATATTTATGTACCGCCGGTGGCTTCCTGGGACCCAGCTATGCTGTCGGTCCACACAGAGTTGTAACTGCAGGTGTCTACTTATAAAGAACCCCAGTCTGACTGGGGCATGCAGTGTGGGCCGAAGCCCACCTGCATTAAACTTGACGTTACCTCAGCTGTGCTGGGCACAGCAACGGGATTTATTTATGTGCCACCGGTGGGTTCCAGGGAGCCACCCATGCTGTGGGTCCACAGGGACTTCACATTGGGGATTTGTACCTGCCTGTGTCTATGAATTAAAAACCCCGGTCAGGTTGGGGCATGCAGTGTGGGCCGAAGCCCACCTGCATGTAATCTGACGTTAGCTTTGCTGTCCAGGGCACTGCAATGGGATATATTTATGTACCGCCGGTGGCTTCCTGGGACCCACCTATGCTGTCGGTCCACACAGAGTTGTAACTGCATGTGTCTACTTATAAAGAACCCCAGTCTGACTGGGGCATGCAGTGTGGGCCGAAGCCCACCTGCATTAAACTTGACGTTACCTCAGTTGTGCTGGGCACTGCAATGGGACATATTTATGTACCGCCGGTGGGTTCCAGGGAGCCCCCCAAGCTGTCGGTCCACAGGGATTCACATTAGTGAGTTGTACCTACCTGTGTCTATGGATTAAAACCCCGGTCTGACTGGGAAATGCAGTGTGGGCCGAAGACTACCTGCATTTAATCTGACGTTACCTCAGCTGTGCTGGGCATTGCAATGGGATATATTTATGTTCGACCGGTGGCTTCCTGGGACCCTCCCATGCTGTCGGTCCACACGGACTTCACAATAGGGAGTTGTACCTGCCTGTGTCTACTTATAAAAAACCCCAGTCTGACTGGGGCATGCAGTGTGGGCCGAAGCCCACCTGCATTTAATCTGACGTTAGCTCTGCTGTCCAGGGCACTGCAATGGGATACATTTATGTACAGCCGGTGGGTTCCAGGGAGCCACCCATGCTGTGGGTGCACACGGAATTCCCATTGCGGAGTTGTACCTGCCTGTGACTATTTATAAAAAACCCCGGTCTGACTGGGGCATGCAGTGTGGGCCGAAGCCCACCTGTATTTAATCTGACGTTAGCTCTACTATCCGGGGCACTGCATTGGGACAAACTACAGGAGCAATACAGCGCTAATGAGACGTGCACAGCTATGCTAGCATAGGAGTCCGCTGTAGGCACGCGATTGCTGAGGGTTTGTGCAGAGGCCTATGTCCTTGGTGCAGTGAAAGTCTGTTTCCTGCCTAGGATTGCTGAAGTCGTGGGCCGAGGCCTATGTCGTGGGCGTGGTGCAAGTCTGCCATGTTTGGCCGCTCAGATCAATTTTTTGTTCATGTCTTGGGCTTCCTAGGACCCCCCTATGCTGTTGGTGCAAACTTAGTTCCCATCGCGGTGTTTGACCTGTCTGGCACAAAGGCACTGACTGGCTTAGGTAGAGGGCAAAGCGCTGACGGCTTTCCCCTTGCAGTGTGGATTGACCTATGCGTGACCTTGACAGAATGAATACTGTGTTGCACATGGATTCCCCATTGCTATGCCCACGTTTGCAGCTCCTGATGGAGGTGGCAGAGGATTGGAGTTCTCATTGCTTCTGTACAGCATTGTGGGCTATCGCCCCGCCCCTTTTAAAGAGGGTTGCTGCCTGGCCCTGCCAACCCTCTGCAGTGTGTGCCTGCGGTTCCTCCTCATGGCAGGCGCACTTATAAATAGGCATGAGGGTGGTGTGGCTATGAGGCCAGCGTGTGGCATGAGGGCAGCTGAAGGCTGCGCAGGGACACTTTGGTGTGCGCTGTGGACACTGGGTCATGCGGGGGGGGGGGGGGTTGGGCAGCATGTAACCCAGGAGAAGTGGCAGCGGAGTGTCATGCAGGCAGTGATTGTGCTTTGTTGGAGGTAGTGTGGTGCTTAGCTAAGGTATGCCTTGCTAATGAGGGTTTTTCAGAAGTAAAAATTTGGGGGGGGGGGGGCACTTTTGCCGCTATTGTGGCTTAATAGTGGGACCTGGGAACTTGAGATGCAGCCCAACATGTAGCCCCTCGCCTGCCCTATCCATTTCTGTGTCGTTCCCATCACTTTCTTGAATTTCCCAGATTTTCACAAATGAAAACCTTAGCGAGCATCGGCGATATACAAAAATGCTCGAGTCGCGCATTGACTTCAATGGGGTTCGTCACTTGAAACGAACCCTCGAGCATCGCGAAAAGTTCGACTCAAGTAACGAGCATTTTGGTGCTCGCTCGTCTCTAATTATTACCTTGCAGTTATGGGATCCTACATTCAAATGTCATCAAGAACATCATCTGCATGGGCTCTGAGAAACTCCATGCAGATGTTGCCCTTGGTCAGATTTGAACCTGGAACTCCAGAGCTGCAAGGCAACAGTGCTAATGACTGAGCCACCACACTTGTTATTCCTTCTTGCCTTTCTTCTTCTTTCTTTTTCTTCTTCCACCACCTCCACCAGAGGAGATAAAGAAGGAAGTGAAGGATGAGGGGTAGAAGGATAATAAGAAGATATTCTTCTCCTCTGAATAAGAAAGAGGCAGAAGGAGAAAAGAAGAATCTTGGTGGCTCAGTGGCTGGCACTGTTGACTTGTAACGCTGGGGTTCTAGGGTCATGTCTGACTATTGACAACAATCTGCATTTAATTTGTATGTTTTCTTTGGGGGAACTTTGCAATGCAACCTTAGTATATTTTCCCCTAGCACACTGTGTACGTAACACAAAGAGGTGCACACCTTTTTATCTATGTGTGCCTAGATAGAAGTGTACACCAGGTCCGACTGGGCAGCAGCTCTATGGAGGGGTTTTGTTCTCTGGGATTATTCTGCTGCTCCTCCTATAGAGCTAAGAGAACAAGTGTAGTGGCTCAGTTGTTAGCCGTGCTGGAGTTCTAGGTTCAATCCTAACCAAGGGCAACATCTGTAAAGAGTTTTGCAATGTCAACACAGATGTTGTCCTTGATGAGATTTTAACCTCGGACACCATCATTACAAGGCAACAGTGTTAATCACTAAGACACTCACACCCAATCCAATTCTCTGAAAAGAAACCAAGTAGAAATGGAAAATGTGTTATACCAAAATTCAACTCTTTACATCTAAGAGGTAATCTCACTTTATACATTTATTGCATATCCACATAGTATGCTAGATGTTGTTTGTAGTAGTACTTTGGTATGCTTGACGATTTTATTACAAGTGGCTGAGAATTAAAAGCTTGTTCACCTTTCCTTTATGTTGTGTTCCATTGCATTCAAAATAAAAAAAATGAAGAAACTTTGCAAATAGTTTTGATTAGAAATATCCTACCAATTTTGTGCATACAGCTCCAATGCCAAACCATGTGTCTCCATGGTTGCAGACTACAAATATACAGTGCCCTGTGTAGTCTGATTCTCTATTCTCCCATCTGCCCCTCTTCTTGTTAATGTAAATTTGGTAGGTTAGTATGATGGAAGTCTGCATGGGAGTTGAATATACAAAATAGTGTTTTGGAGATTTTTAATGAACACTATTTCGACATTTGTTTCATTTTTATAGATTCATTGGAACAATATAAACATTTTTACAAATAGGAACATAGCCATGAAAACACTGTGCAATCTTCTCCAGAAATGGTGAGAAACTAATGAGGCAAATTATATTCAAATAAAAGTATATAAATGAGAACATGTATTCATCAATTAAAGTGCACTTTCGTGATAACAAATTGGGTTTTGTATGATTTTTATATGACGCTCATAAAGAAAGTTACTTTATGCTGTGGAATAACAAAAAATATTGCATCTTTCTAATTGTGAGTTTCTTATTTTTCTAGTGTAAGTACTTGGGAGATTATATTATATGTCTAATAGCATATTATATATATTTCATGGGTAACTAGGATACGTTTTACAGTTGTGATCCTCTCTACAAGAACCCCAACGGTCCTTCTTAGGGCTACTTCTCACCGTGTGCATTATAGTTGTGGCTGGCTGGGAGCAGTAGTGCATCAATTTTTTTATTACGCATCGAGGCCTGTTCCCAGCCTTTCACTTATAGCATTCTCAGTCTGCAGTGCATTACACCGAGGTCTCACCGTGAAACTGCACTGCAATATTTCCTAGGCTACTGCAAAGTATTTCAGCTATAGCGTTCTCAGTCTGCAGTGCATTAGGCAGAGTTTATGGACAGAGCTGCTTATATAGGGAAAGTTTTACAGTCGTGATCCTCTCTACAAGAACCCCAACGGTCCTTTTTAGGGCTACTTCTCATCGTGTGCATTATAGTTGTGGCTGGCTGGGAGCAGTAGTGCACCAATTTTTTTTATTATGCATCAAGGCCTGTTCCCAGTCTTTCACTTATAGCGTTCTCAGCCTGCAGTGCATAACACCGAGGTCTCACCGTGAAACAGAAATATAATATTTCCTAAGCTACTGCAAAGTATTTCAGTTATACCATTCTGTGTCTGCAGTGCATTAGACAGAGGTCTCTACGCTAAACAGTACTGTAATATTTCCTGGGCCACTACAAAGTATTTCAGTTATACCATTCTCAGTCTGCAGTGCATTAGACAGAGATCTCTATGCTAAACAGTACTGTAATATTTCCTAGGCCACTGCAAACTACTTCATCTCTGCCACTATGAAGAGCGTCCCACAATACTCTATCCCTGGAAGGGGGGGGGGGGGGTTAGATAGCCGCAGTTACCTGCACTATCCACTGGCTTTAGAGTCTTCTTCCACTCCATACAGCCTCTCTTATCTACAGGTCTCTGTCAGAGGTAAATTACCCCTAGGTATCAGCGCAAGACAGCGGGTTAATTTTTTCAAGTCACAGCATAGAGCCTCCGCTATCTACAATTCTCTGTGTGCGGTAAATTAGCCACAGTTGTGAGCGCTGTCCAGTGGCGTAATTTATTTGGGCCCTGCTCTATTCTTAATCCGCCATGATGAGAAGTAGGGGTAAGGGTCGAGGACGTGGACGCGGGTGTCTAAGTGAGGGTGTGGGCACAGGCCGAGTTTCTGGGCGGGGTAAATCACAGACGGCTGCTGAGGGATTAGGAGAGAGGCAAGTTTCTGGGCTCCCCAGATTCATATTACAATTTACGGGTCCACGTGGTAGACCATTATTACTAACAGAGCAGTGCGAGCAGGTCCTGTCGTGGATGGCAGAAAACGCGTCCAGGTAATGTATCGACCACCCAGTCTTCTACGCAGTCCACTACTCCCAGCCGAGGGACTGCAACTCTGAATCCTCTGGCTGCTCCTCCTTCCTCCCAGCCTCCTCACTCCATGAAAATGACATATTCTGAGCAGGCAGACTCCCAGAAACTGTTCTTGGGTCCCTGCCCTGAGTGGGGAAAAACGGTTCCTTTCTTACGTGAGGAGTTTGTCGTGACTGATGCCCAACCTTTGGAAAGTTCCCTGAGTCCGGGTGATGAAACTGGGGACTTCCGGCAACTGTCTCAATAGCTTTTTGTGGATGAGGATGATGAGACACAGTTGTCTGTCAGTGAGGTAGTAGTAAGGGCAGTAAGTCCGAGGGAGGAGCACACAGAGGATTTGGAGGAAGTGCTGTTGGACGATGAGGTGACTGACCCCACCTGGTTTGCTAAGCCTACTGAGGACAGGGCTTCAGAGGGGGAGGCAGGTGTAGCAGCAGGACAAGAAGAATCGCCCAACTGTTTCCCAAAGCACCCCCTCATGGCAAGCCTCCGTGCAGAGGGCTAGGTGTTCAAAGATGTGGATGTTTTTTAGTGAGAGCGCGGATGACTGATGAACTGTGGTGTGCAACCGGTGTCGCACAAAGCTCAGCCAGGAAGCCACCACTACCAGCCTCACTATCACCATCACTAAGCACCCCTCAAGGTGGGACGAAGGCCATTCACCGCCTCCGGGTCACACCACTCCCTCTTCCCCTGTGCCGCAACCTGCCACACAGATCTAATCCCCCTCCCAGGATGCAGGCACAAGTGCCTCCCACCCTGCACCCACACCCTCATCTCCATGGTCCTCCACTCCATCCAACAATGTCTCCCAGCACAGCGCTCAGCTATTGCTAACACAAGCATTGGAGCGAAAGCGAAAATACACCGCCACCCACCCGCATGCACAAGCTTTAAACATGCACATTGCCAAAATTATTCAGCCTGGAAATGCTGCCATACAGGCTTGTGGAAACGAAGGTTTTAAAAACATGATGGCGGCGGCGGTCCCGCGCTACTCGGTCCCCAGTTGCCACTATTTTTCCCGGTGTGCCGTCCCCGCCCTACACCAGCACGTCTCCCACAACATAAATCATGCCCTCACTAACGCGGTTACTGCGAAGGTCCACTTAACCACGGACACATTGGGTGGATTTGGTGGAGGCTGGGACCGGGTCAGAGCCTGGGACCACTCACGTCCTACCCACACACAGAATAGCGGGTCCTACCTTGATGCTGGTATAGGCAGCGTTTTATGCCACCTCTTCCAAACCCTTCCCCTCCTCCTCCGCCACCTCTACCTCTCAATTAAGAAGTGTGAGCACGTCGCCAGCGTCGCGGTGGCAGAGCGGTGAACAAGCGCCAGCAAGCCGTGATGAAACTAATCAGCTTAGGTGACAAAAGGCACACAGCCCCCGAGCTATTGCAGGGTCTGACAGAGCAGACCGACCTCTGGCTTTCGCCACTGAGCCTGGAACCGGGCATGGTCGTGTGTGACAATGGCCGTAACCTGGTGGCGGCTCTGTAGCTCGACAGCCTTACACACATGCCATGCCTGGCCCACGTCTTCAATCTGGTGGTTCAGCGGCTTCTGAAAAACTCTCCCCACTTGTCTGACCTGCTTGGTAAGGTGCGCTGCGTCTGCACACATTTCGGCAAGTCCACCATGGACACTGCCACACTGAGGACCCTGCAACGTTGGTTTCAGCTGCCAGAGCCCCAACTGCTGTGCGACGTGCCCACACGCTGGAATTCTAGGCTGCACATGTTGGCCAGGCTGTATGAGCAGCGTAGAGTAATAGTGGAATACCAGCTGCAACATGGGCGGCGTACTGGTAGTCAGCCTCCCCAATTCTTTACTGAGGAGTGGGCATGGATGGCAGACATCTGCCAGGTCCTCAGAAAATTTGAGGAGGCTACCCAAATGATGAGCGGCGATGCAGCCATCATTAGCGTTACCATCCCGCTGCTTTGCCTGCTGAAAAGTTTGCTGCTAAGCATAAAGGCCGACGCTTTGCAGTTGGAACAAGAGGGTACCCATGCTGCTTGCCTCTCATCAGTTCAGTATGTATGGGCTGAAGAGGAGGAGGAGAAGGAGGATCCTGAAGTCATGCTCCTAGTGAGGACAGTGATGTGTTGCATACTGGGACCCTGGCACACATGGCTGACTTTATGTTAGGCTGCCTTTCCCGTGACCCTCGCGTTAGACGCTTTCTGGCCAACACGGATTACTGGGTGTACACTCTTCTACACTCACGGTATAAGGAGAACCTTTCCACTCTCATTCCTGAAGAGGAAAGGAGTATGAGAGTGATGCAATACCACAGGGTCCTGGTGGAAAAAGTGATGCTAAAGTTCCCATCTCACTGCGCTAGTGGCAGAAGATGCAGTTCATAGGGCCAACTAGCAGGGGAGGTTCGGGGATCAGGCGCAGGCAGGGAAACACTCTCCAAGGCCTTTGCCAGTTTTGTGGCTCCCCAGCAAGACGGTGTCACCACTCCTCAGTCAAGGCTGAGTCGGAGGGAGCACTGTAAAAAGATGGTGAGGGAGTACGTAGCCGATCATACCACCGTCCTCCGTGATGCCTGTGCTTCATACAACTATTGGGTGGCAAAGCTGGACACATGGCACAAACTTGCACTTTATGCCCTGGAGGTGCTGGCCTGCCCTGCCGCTAGCGTCTTGTCAGAGAGGGTGTTTAGTGCAGCTGGGGGAATCATCACGGATAAGCGGACCCACCTGTCAACTGCCAGCGCCGACATGCTTACACTCATAAAGATGAACAAAGGCTGGATTTCCCCAGACTTCTCTTCACCACTGGCGGAAAGCAGCAGAACCTAATGATTCTTTTCGCTGCAACAGGAGAAATCCTCTATCACCACAAAAAAAGGGGGAATTAGCTTTGTCAGTCACTCTCGGATATTATTACTCTTCCTTCTCCTACTCCTTCTCCTAAAACAGCATGTCATCATGCTGAACTGCGAATTTTTCTGTGGCCCAAAAGGCTCTGTTTAAAAGTTTTTTACAATTTTTAAAAGTTTCAAAAGTTTTTATACTTTAACTGAAACCAATTTTTTCAGAGGGCTGCCTCCAGGCTCTCTTACAAATTAAGCAACAGCTAGCTGTATCTTTAAAAAATGTTTATGGGTTTCACCTGCCCTTGGCGTTCAGCAATTTTTCAGGGGTACAATTATACTCTTGGTACACCAATTTTTCAGGCCATTGCCAATACTGTTAGCAAACTAATTTTTCCAGGCTTCGCCCATACTCTTGGTGAGCAAATTTTTACAGGTGTTTACCTATACTGTTGGTACATCAATGTTTCAGGGGTTCGCCTATACTCTTGCTACGGAAATGTTACAGGGGTCTGCCTATACTGTTGCTACTGAAATGTTACAGGGGTCCGCCTATACAGTTGCTACTGAAAGGTCTGAGGGGTTCACCTATACTCTTGCTACAGAAATGTTACTGGGGTCCGCCTATACTCTTGCTACTGAAATGTTACAGGGGTCCGCCTATACTCTTGCTACAGAGATGTTACTGGGGTCCGCCTATTCAGTTGCTACTGAAAGGTTTGAGGGGTTCGCCTATACTCATGCTACAGAAATGTCACAGGAGTTCGCCTATACTTTTGCTGCAGAAGTGTTACTGGGGTCCACCTATACTCTTGCTACTGAAATGTTACAGGGGTCCGCCTATACAGTTGCTACAGAAAGGTTTAAGGGGTTCGCCTATACTTTTGCCACAGAAATGTTACTGGGGTCCCCCTATACTTTTGCTACAGAAATGTTACTGTTGTCCGCCTATACTCTTGCTACAGAAATGTTACTGGGGTCCGCCTATACTCTTGATACAGAAATGTTACTGTGGTCCGCCTATACTCTTGCTACAGAAATGTTACTGTTGTCCGCCTATACAGTTGCTATTGAAAGGTTTGAGGGGTTCGCCTATACTCTTGCTACTGAAATGTTACAGGGGTCCGCCTATACTCTTGCTACAAAAATGTTACTGGGGTCCGCCTATACTCTTGCTCCATAAATGTTACTGTGGTCCGCCTATACAGTTGCTACTGAAAGGTTTGAGGGGTTCGCCTATACTTTTGCTGCAGAAATGTTACTGGGGTCCGCCTATACTTTTGCTACGGAAATGTTACTGGGGTCCACCTATACTCTTGCTACAGAAATGTTACTGGGGTCCACCTATACTCTTGCTACAGAAATGTTGCTGGGGTTTGCCTATACTTTTGCTACAGAAATGTTACTGGGGTCCGCCTATACTCTTGCTACAGAAATGTTACTGTGGTCCGCCTATAGAATTGCTACTGAAAGGTTTGAGGGGTTCGCCTATACCTTTGCTGCAGAAATGTTACTGGGGTCCGCCTATACTTTTGCTACGGAAATGTTACTGGGGTTCGCCTATACTCTAGCTACAGAAATGTTACTGGCGTCCGCCTATACTCTTGCTACAGAAATGTTACTGGGGTCCGCCTATATTCTTGCTACAGAAATGTTACAGGGGTCCGCCTATACAGTGGCCACTGAAGGGTTTGAGGGGTTCGCCTATACTTTTGCTACAGAAATGTTACTGGGGTCCACCTATACTTTTGCTACTGAAATGTTACTGGGGTCCGCCTATACTATTGCTACAGAAATGTTACTGGGGTCCGCCTATACTCTTGCTACAGAAATGTTACTGGGGTCCGCCTATACTCTTGCTACAGAAATGTTACTGGGGTCCGCCTATACTCTTGCTACAGAAATGTTACTGTTGTCCGCCTATACAGTTGCTATTGAAAGGTTTGAGGGGTTCGCCTATACTCTTGCTACTAAAATGTTACAGGGGTCCGCCTATACTCTTGCTACAAAAATGTTACTGGGGTCCGCCTATACTCTTGCTCCATAAATGTTACTGTGGTCCGCCTATACAGTTGCTACTGAAAGGTTTGAGGGGTTCGCCTATACTTTTGCTGCAAAAATTTTACTGGGGTCCGCCTATACTTTTGCTACGGAAATGTTACTGGGGTCCACCTATACTCTTGCTACAGAAATGTTACTGGGGTCCGCCTATACTCTTGCTACAGAAATGTTGCTGGGGTTTGCCTATACTTTTGCTACAGAAATGTTACTGGGGTCCGCCTATACTCTTGCTACAGAAATGTTACTGTGGTCCGCCTATACAATTGCTACTGAAAGGTTTGAGGAGTTCGCCTATACCTTTGCTGCAGAAATGTTACTGGGGTCTGCCTATACTTTTGCTACGGGAATGTTACTGGGGTTGGCCTATACTCTAGCTACAGAAATGTTACTGGCGTCTGCCTATACTCTTGCTACAGAAATGTTACTGGGGTCCGCCTATATTCTTGCTACAGAAATGTTACAGGGGTCCGCCTATACAGTGGCCACTGAAGGGTTTGAGGGGTTCGCCTATACTTTTGCTACAGAAATGTTACTGGGGTCCACCTATACTTTTGCTACTGAAATGTTACTGGGGTCCACCTATACTCTTGCTACAGAAATGTTACTGGGGTCTGCTTATACAGTTTCTACAGAAATGTTACTGGGGTCCGCCTATGCTGTGGGTGCGCAAAGACTTCCCATTGAGGTGTTTTACCTGTCTGGCACAAATACACTGACTGGCTAGGGCAGAAATGTGGGCCGAGGCCCTTGGTGGGGTGAAACTCTGCCATGTTTGGGCATTCTGTTTTCTTCATGTGTAATACCATCTTTTAGTTCCTTGGGCTTGTCTATGCTGTGGGTGCACAAAGACTTCCCAGAGCAGTGTTTTACCTGTCTGGCACAAATACACTGACTGACTAGGGCAGAAATGTGGGCCAAGGCCCTTGGTGGGGTGAAACTCTGCCATGTTTGGGCACTCTGATTTCTTCCTGTGTAATACCATCTTTGTGCATCGACAGCATAGGCGAGCCCAAGGAACTCAAAGACTTCCCATTGCGGTGATGAGCTATCTGACACCTACACAGAATGAATTGTGTGGAGACACATGGATTTCCCATTGCTTTGTAACTCACGGCACTTTGGGTCACACAAGGTGCAGGCTGGGACCGAGCCTGACCCTGGGCCCGCTCGCATGCTTCCCACACAGAGTATTGCTGCATTGTGGAGATGTATAGAAGTGTTGGCACCTGAGTCCCCTTTATGCCCACGTTTGCAGCTTCTGACAATTTTGTGACGGATGTGGCACAGGATTGGAATGATGATCGTACTTCAATTTATCATCAATTGTCATCAGCATTGTGGGCTATTGCCCACACTTTCAAAGAGGGTCGCTGCCTGGCCCTGCCAATGCTCTGCAGTGTGTGTCTCCGGTTCCTCCTCATTGCAGACGCACTTATAAGTTGACATGAGGGTGGTGTGGCTATGAAGCAAGCGTGTGGCATGAGGGCAGCTGAACGCTGCGCCGGGAAAATTTTGTGTGCACTGTGGCCGCAGGGTCGTGCGGGGAGTTGGACAACAATGCCAGTATGTAACCCAGGAGAAGAGGCAGCAGTGTCACCCACAGGCAGTGATTGTCCTTGGTCGCAGGGAGTGTGGTGCTTAGCTAAGATGTGCCAGCGCGTGTGCCTTGCTAATGAGGGTTTGTCCCAAGTAAATTGTCAGGGGGTGACCACCAGGCTCTTGCCCCCATTTTGGTTTAATAGTGGGACCTGGGAGCCTCAGATGCAGCCATGCATGCTGCCCCTGCCATTCCCTATCCGTTTCTGTGGTGTTTCCATGACTTTCTAATGTTTTCTGGTGTTTAACAAGTCATCACCTATGCGAAGCATCAGTCCCATACAAAAATGCTCAAGTCCCCCATTGACTTCAATGGGGTTCGTTACTCGAAACGAGCTTTCGAGCATTACGAAAGGTTCGACACGAGCAACGAGAACCCGGGCATTTTGGTGCTCGCTCATCTCTAATCCAATGCAGATTTTTACATGCAGATTCCACCTCTATTACCATGACAGAAGCCCGTGTATTTTGTCTCACATGCCAATGTGGCTTCAGTCCTGTGAATTGGCAAAATGTACTTGCAAAATTTTCTTGACGATTCTGTGCGGATTCATGTGACTAAGTGACTACTTAACGTAGATACATGAGGAATCACATCGAAATTCTGCAAGTCTATGGCAAAATATGCAGCATAAATAGATGGCTTATTTGTCGATTTCAGCCATGGTTTTAGAGATTAGTGCCAGGTTAGTGCTATAAAGTAGTTATTAGCAGTAGGTTAACCAATTAGTACATGGTCACTAATGTTTTGATTGCCCTTCAAAACCTTACTCTATGATGCTACTCAAACAAGGAGTCTACAAGCAGATGGGAATCCTCCGTGCATTACATGGTCAGCAATTTATCGGTATGGATGGCTCTCATATAATATTACATATTTTTTGTAAAATCAACTGTTTGCCAGGGTGCCTAGAGTAGGACCATACTATTGGACACATTTAAAGGGTCTCGTGTGGTGCAGAGTGCCAAGAAAACAGTATGCAGTCCTAAGCTCTTGCTCGCGACCTGAAGGTTGCGAGTTCAATCTCTGCATGGTTCAGGTAGCTGACTCAAGGTTGACTCATCCTTCTGAGGCCATAAAAAAATGACCTAAAAGCAATGCAGAATAAGTTGGTGCTTATACAAATAACAAGTCTCTTCCCTTCCCCCTTAATACCTATATTACTGTGGTTTGGCATCCTATTTTAACTATCATTCAAAACAGATCAAAGATTGCAAACACAAGATTTTGTTTAATCACCCTTTATTAATTGAGAACATAAAATAAAAATATTAAATATCACTGTGCAAATATTTCTGGATCCAACTGCATCTTGTACAGTAAACGGTTAATGAGATATCCTTTGTATGCAAATTGGAATTGTGCAAGTATGAATTGTTGTTCATTCTTCTACTATGTCATCTCTTCCCAGCCGATCAGATTAGAGGAACATATGTACAGTATAATAAACACTATGAATATATCAAGTGGAAAAATCAAAACAGCAGTATTACAGCACTGAATGCTCAGCGCGGACGGCTAGAACAGGAAACCTAGGGAATGGAAGGAATTAGCGAAAGCTTATTGCTTTAGTTAAACTAACTTGCTGAGCATAGCCCGAGGCTGTTAGCTGTTTTGCCAAGTGGTCTAGGAAAGCCAGTACTACAATTAAACTCTTTCAGCTTTGTGGTTTTTGGAGTTATGATATTTTTTACTGAATTAGAAAAACAGTACTACATGTCCCAGAATGCAGCTTCACCCGTATCGCCTACACCTGATCTCAGATTGTATGGCTCTTTCATGGAACCTCAGTTTTTGTTTCCTGTCTGTTCATGAACTTGTCTTTGAACCAAAACCAATTAATTAATTTATCTTCACAAAATCCTACTTTGTAACTTACCTGATAGTTTCCTTACTAGAGCACAATAATATTGTATACATGCTGTATATGTGTTGCCTTTACTTTGCAGGTTGAACAACTGTCGATGGTGCCCTGCAGTGCCGCCTTGACAAGCTGCTGTGCCTGGCTGCAAGAATGGCGATTCTCTTCTTTGCCAGCTGCATAGGGAGGTACGGATGGTAAGTGGGTCCAGGAAGAGCCTGGTACTGATGGGAGATGTGCATAGTGACAATGGTGAAAAGGGCAGTTTGGCACCAATAGCGAAGAGAGTGAGTTGCTTGTATGCGGTGCCTATTGGAGCTGCTGTTGACCGGTGCAGTTAGTCCAGGGACCTATTTCACCTTAGGGAAGTACAGTGTGCTGGTAGATAAAATAAGCTTGAATAACTGGAGCGATGGTGGGCTGTAAAATGGACTTAGCTTTCCAACTAGAGATTAGCAGTGGACTGGAGGCTGAAATATCTGACTAGAAGTCTGAGATGAACTCTACAGAAGGTTTCCTGGTGCATCAAAGTGAACCTCCGAGGGGAGCATTACGACTGATGCATTGAGCGAGGCCCAGTTGTCATGGGTGTTAACGGTAAACTAATATGGTAGCTCCTTGTAGAATCAGAGCTAAGGAGACTGGCTATGGAGAAGAGTGGTTTCCAGGTTGCTTCTGAAGTGGTATAGGCACTAGCATTAGCCTGGGTTTGGTTAGCTCCAGGGGTGTCTGCTGGAGGAGTAAATAGGGCTCTGGAGGTTAGGGGGTGAGCTTTGAATAGCAATCATTTGAAACTCCATGGCAGCTGGTTTGACATTTGAGGCCTATGTCAAAAAACATTATCATCTGGGTGTGGCTGCGGTTGAGTAAACAGGAAGCTTAGATAGATAGTTACCCAACTGTTCATTGTTATATTCTATTCAGGTAAAACAACATTCAAACAATAGTTTCACCATGTGGGTCATTGAAACCAATAGGATTCTGTGCCTCAATTAAAGGGGTTGTCCGAATTATGTACAGTGCATCATAACGAGTTCCCCATGGTGTAAAGTAACAAAGCAGCTCATACCAACCTCTCCCTGCTCGTTTCTTGCTGGTGGCTCTAGTTCTCCTAGCTGATGTTATCTTTATAGGCTGCAATCAGTCTGAGCCATTTCCAAACAAGCTACTGCAACCAATGACAGCGCTCAGTGATTATCACTGAGTGCTATCATTGGCTGCAGCAGCAGGTTTATGGCATGCCACGGAATGGCTGCAGCCTGTAAACAAACAAACACAGCAGAGACCAAAGCCACCGGAGGGGCACAAGTTAGCAGTGGGGAGAGGTGAGTATTAGCTGCTTTGTTATTTTACACCTTGTGGGACCAATTAAGATGCACTTTACAGAACTCAGACAATCCCTTTAAGTTGTAGAAGTTAAACCATTTGAGATGGATTTTTATCTGCAATTGTCTTATTTTAAAGGGGAACCATGAGTAAGGGCTCAGTCAGACAAGCGTTTTTATGTGCGAATTTATGTGCACAAAAACGCATGCGTAAAAAAATTTGCGTGACCAAAGCGGGTGGCACACTGAAAAAAAACGCACCTGGCAGTGTTTGTGCGTACATAAAGTGCGCTGCCTGCAATCCCCTGCTGCGGCTTTGACAGCTGCAGCAAGGGATTCCTTGGATGTGAAACCCCTGGATGCTGTCACATTCAGAGGTTTCAGCTTTGGTCAATGGGGCCAGTGGCAGCAGCGGCGACCACATTGACATACAGAGAAGATCGCGATCCTCTGCCACAGCTGTCACAGCTGTGACATAGAAGCGCAATGTTCTCCCATTGAAAGCAATGGGCTGCCGGCAAGCCCTGCAGTGATTTTGGGGAAGGGCTTTAAATATAAGCCCTTCCCTGAAAATCATCCCTAAAATGTGTTAAAAAATATATATATATACTCACCTCTCCGCAGCTTCCGGGGCTCAGGTGCTTCCAACCGGGTCTTCTCCCTGCACTGCTCTGAAGTGCTTTCAGCAGGCGGGGATTTAAAATCCCCGCCTGCTTAAAGGGCTGCCTCTGATTCGCTAAGTACTGTGACCAATCAGAGGCAGCACTCAGCTATTGAATGACAGCTGAGAGCTGCCTCTGATTAGTCACAGTGCTCAGCCAATCAGAGGCAGCCCTTTAAGCAGGCAGGAATTTTAAATCCCCGCTTACTGAAAGCGCTTCAGAGCAGTGCAGGGAGAAGACCCGTCTGGAAGCGCCTGAGCCCCGGATGCTGCGGAGAGGTGAGTATATATTTTTTTTTTATTTTTTACACATTTTAGGGATGATTTTTCAGGGAAGGGCTTATATTTAAAGCCCTTCTCCGAAAATCACTGCAGGGCTTGCTTTAGCGCCGGCTCCATTGAATTCAATGGGAGAACATTGCGCTCCTTTGCCACAGCTGTCACAGCTGTGCCAGAGGATCGCGATCTTTACTGCATGTTCTCAATGGGGCTGGCGCTGCTGCTGCCAGCCCCATTGAGCACAAGGTGAAATCCCTGGATGTGATACCATCCAGGGGTTTCACATCCAAAAAATACGGATGCCGCAGTTACTTGCATTTTAAAATCCGCTGCCTATATTAACGGCTGCGCATTTTTGTGCGCAAGTAAATATCGGGCATATGACTGCTGCCATTGAAAAACATTGGTTCTTAATAGATGAGGATCGCAAACGCAAGTAACATGCGCACATAAAAATGCCCGTCTGACTGAGCCCTAAAATGAATGAAGTGCTCCATTCAACTTGGGACCTTTGGGATCTCCATTCATGGGACTGGTTGTGGTCCCAGTGTTGTGACAAATGCCAATCGGAAAGTTATCCCTGAGGGTGCATTCAGACGACCGTATATCGGCTGGGTTTTCACGCCCAGCCGATATACGGCGTCTCTCTGCACGGGGAGGAGGCTGGAAGAGCCAGGAGCAGTGCTCTGAGCTCCCGCCCCGGCTCTGCCTCCTCTCCACCCCATTTCCGCCCCTCTGCATTATTTGCAATGAGAGGAGGCGGGACAGGGGTGGGGCTAAGTTCTGGAAATTAGCTCCGCCCCATCCCGCCTCTCCTCATTGAAAATAGTGCAGGGGGTGGAGAGGAGGCAGAGAGCAGGCGGGAGCTCAGAGCACTGCTCCTGGCTCTTCCAGCCTCCTTCCCCTGCAGAGAGAGACGCCGTATATCGGCTGGGCGTGAAAACCCAGCCTATATGTGGTAGTGTGAATGCACCCTTATCCTGATAATTTACTGCAATAAGTAATCTTATCTTAACACAACAAATGCCATTACTAATGAAAAGGCAAGGAAAGGTTCTGTATTACAGTTCATTTAATACATTATGCCAAGTTAAACTTTTCTACATCTGTGCATTCAAGAGTGAACCTTTACCTTCTTTCTCTCTATGTACATTTAAAATATGCCAATGGGTGTCGTATTGACAGTGAACAAGAAATATTCTGGAACTTTCACACAGGAATAATTTAGTCCTCTTTGAAATTTCTTCATCACAATGTTATCCCTTGAATCCCACATCTGGTAAAATCTGCACGTCTTTACTTCAAAACTGCAAGATTAAATTCTGCAGTGAAAAAAACTTTCTGCTACAAAATTAAGGATGTCTTGTAGAATTGTTGTTGTGGATTTCTAACATACAGGAGATGTATGTTAGAAATGTCTGAGCATCATAGCCTGTCTAATACTCTGCTATGCCTCAGCATAGCAGAGTATTAGAAGAATTTAAAAAATGTATTAGGCAAGTCCCCTAAAGGGAAAAAAAATTTAAAAAGTAAAAAAAAAAAAATAGTACAAAAATTATTTTTAAAAAATAACACCCAAACCCCACCTTTCTCACTTTACTTTGTAAAAAATTAAAAACAAAATTACACATGTGGTATATTTGCGTTTATAATGACCCAGAGAAGGAAGTTAGTTCATTATTCAACTCCTTAATGACGCGGACCCCATTTTTTTCCCATGTTTGTTTTTTCCTCACCACTTTTAAAAGATCGTAACTCCTTTATTCGTTGACGTCGCTGTATGAGGGCCTATTTTTTGCGGAACGAGTTGTACTTTTCAATGGTTCTATTTAATCTACCATATAATGTACTGAAAAACTTTTAATAAATTCTAAGTGGAGTAAAATGAAAAAAAAAACAAATGGCAGAATTTCTTTTTTTCCCCAATCTCCCTACAAATTGTTTTACAAAAGTTATGCAATACATTATATATACCCAAAAATGATGCCATCAAAAAATACAACTTGTCCCGCAAAAAACAAGCCCTCATATGGCTGTGTCAATGGAAAAATGAAAAAGTTATGGCTCTTATAACGCGACTGGAAAATTAGTGGAAATTAAATCATTGGCCCATTTGAAAAACCTGCCCTGGTGGGTCTGACAGGGTGGTAAGAAACCCGCCACTCGAGGGGATAAAGTTTGCGGAAATAATGCAAGAAATTCTGCAAGATGTTCCGGAGAACGCATTTTGCAGTTGAAGATGCCACAAAATCCACACTAATTGACAAAATCCACATCTGTGCTGAATCCTGCAACAATTCTGTTTCATGTGAAAGGTCCCTTCTTGTTTCTAAGGTTTCTACAATACAGTCTGAGGCTGCTTTCATATGAGAGTATTACAGCTGCATTTATACGTCTGTAATATAAACAAGTGCCCCCGCCTGACCGCAGTGATCCGAATTCGGAACTTCATAAGAATCTGTAACTTGTGAGTTCGGGTCACTAGACCTGCAGTCGGGCCGGAACACTTGTCAGTATTTTGGACGCGTATATGCAGCTGTAGTACCTTCATGTGAAATTGGCTTAATTGAGATGGGAGTTGTAATTGAACAGGAATGTTGCTATTAACAGACCTAAATAAGGCCTTTGATTCTGTCTCTCAGGACTGTTCCTTTTCCCTTTTTTTTCTAGCTGAGGATTTAGTTAGTAGTTTATATTCAATTTTCTGATGAACATTTGGGAACATCTTTTAGAATACATAAGGAATACAGGACAGGTCTCCAGAATAGCAGGCAATGCCTCATTGGTTCTTGGAAAACCCAATATTGGTTATTATAAATGCTTGAGGAGTGTCATTCTATTTACCATATTAAGTCCTAATAACATACAGTAGGGTCTAGCATCCAGGGATAACACTATTTAAGAGGATTTGATTCTGGAAGCTTTCTTTAAATCCTGTTTCCAGGTGTATTCTTCATCTTCTTTGTAAATGTCTCCCATGCAAACATAGAAAGATTTAAGAAATAAAGCGTGTTACAGTCATTTGTGGTGAACTGTTAATCCCAAACACAATAGGCCTGTCTGTACAATATGGGTTATTTCAGCTCTGTAAATGACTTTGCCTACTAATATATTATAGAATCTCACAGTTATCCTCTGGGCATGCTATCAAAAATGCAAAGAACTGGGCATGCTGAATGAAATGATGTGAGTTTATGCCACAGGAATCCTGGGATTAGATTCTAAAACTATTCTGGCCAAATTCTCTCTCACTCAGGTTTAAAAAGCTGCAAACTCATTCAATTAGAAGACTTTCTGTACATTACATTCTATAACTTGTTACATTAGTGACCAACGCTGAATGGATTTCACTTACGGTAGGTTCACACGTGGTTGTGAATAAACCAAGAGTGAGTTTTGCTATTTAGAATGAAGTCTGTGTGCTGTTGCCTACCTTAATCATTTCTATATTGAAGATAAGGGATTGATCCGCTCTTCTGGCAATGTACATTTCAGCCCCACCGGCTTGGTGCACACTAGCCATAAGTGCAATTCGCACCTTAGAGACTTGGGTTCAAGTTGCATGGACATAGACATATGCAATGTCCTGTCTCTCAGCCATGAAACAAACAGGGACAGGACATCCTGTGGAATTACACGGACAGCACATAGCCCCAAAATAGGCTGATGTACTAGAGGACTAAGGGCTTCTTCACATGGGCGTATTTGCAAACGCAATAAGCAGAGAATAGAACCCATTGATGTCAATGGGTTTGTACACATTTCCGTATTGAAAAAATGCAGCATGTTCTATTTATTTGTGCACCATAGGTCCCTATAGAAGTCAAGGAGGGTGCGCAAAATGGAAAAAACTGCCATAAAAGTACAGTAAAATACGCCGACATGCACACAAAAAAGACTCGTTCACGGTGCAAATATGTTGCGCTATGGCTTGCGTAACTGAACATACGCCTGTGTGAAGGAGCCCTAAGGCAAAGGAAAGTACTATAGCTGCAGCTTGTTTCTGAGCTGCAATAGAAGGCACAGAAACTACAAAATATACAGAGCTGTGCCTGGTTAAACAATGAAGGGGACAGCCACCTCAATCCACCATGCTGAGTCAAGCATCAAATGCTGTAGTCCTGAAAATGATGGTAATTCTAATGAGATGACTTTGCTGATCATATCTCAGTCTAATCAGCAAAACTTGAAAAGTGAGCTACAGAAAACAGAACAAGTCAAAGTGGTTTCACACCTGCTTCAGGGGTTCCGCTTTCCTGCTCTATTCAGGGAGAAGGAAAGGGGAACCCTCGTGGTCCTTTCGCTTTCTGCTCAGCTGCCCAGCTTTAGTCGGAAGAAAAGGCGCTGTTTGCAGAGCTTTTTCTTCCGGTATTCTGTGGCGGAACCTACGAATGGAGGGTCCAATACAGATGAGAAACCATCCTGATTTTTTGATGATGCATTTAATTGCGCTTGCATCCTTTAATTATGTCTAGGTTTAACATATGTGGAAATGCCTTATACCCTACATATCTGCTAATTCCTTCCTTCAAATATCGTATTAATGAGTTTTTTAGCCCTGAGATTTTCCTTTTGAGATGCACTGTATTAATTAGGAAATGAGCACTTTTGGTTGAATTATTAAGGGGGTTCTCATAATCACAAAGACAAAGAACCCTTTAATATCATCTGAGCAAAGCACTGCCTAAATTGGGATTTTTTCAGGAGACACTTACAGGGTTTATGAAAATAATGAAAATACCTAGGATTGATGATAAACAGCTAGGAGTTTCCATTATTTCGATAAACCCCTGGAGATAACTCATAAAACTGTTTCCCAAGAAGATCCAAGTACAGCGATGAAGTGCTTCACGGTCCCTTCATTTTGCGAATGCGATTTTGTTGGGAGTAGAGATGAGCGAGTATCTCCCCGCTCGAGACGGATGGTTCGGGTGCCGGCAACGGGCAGGGAGCTGTGGGGGAGAGCGGGGCGAAACGGAGGGGAGATCTCTCTCCCCCCCCCCCCCCCCGCTCCCTCCTGCTGACTGCCGCTACTCACCGCTCCCCCGCGCCGGCACCCAAACCTTCCATCTTGAGCGGGGAGATACTCGCTAAAGGCAATGCTCGCTCGAGCAATTGCCTTTAGCGAGTATACTCGCTCATCTCTAGTTGGGAGCAAAGCTGCAGATCAGTCATTTACATCATATATTTCATTATTAAAAAAACGATTTAGGCACATAGAAATATATGTTGACAATGATCAGCCATGCCTGATTTTTACATTTATGGCAGAGGTATGAGGGTATGTGCACTTACAGCATTTACAATATTCGCAGTAGAAGCCATATGGAAGAGAGTTAAAAAATCTTGTCTACACGTGTAAAAACATCTGCATGAAATTCACAGCAGAATTTACATGCGATGCGATTTTTAAACCTCAGTGTGGATTCTACCTCTTCCAATGATGGGTGAAATCTGCACCAAAATGCACATGAAAATCGGCATGTTACATTGGACTTTGACATCAGTTTTTGTGCGTATTTTCTGCTGCAGGAAATATGTTATGTCTGAACATACTCTAATAGTTCTCATACTATCGTCGCTGCATATCTTTAAGGCCAGCTAATCTCTAGCTGTCTGTGACACACTTTGGGCACATTTACATCTGCATTCAAGGTTTCATTCAGAACCTTCAGCACAGATTCAGCAGAAAATCCCAGGTGAAATAGTGCAACATTAGGTGCTATTTTTATCCGAATGCCAGAAACCAGAAGGACTCCATTATAGTCAATGGGGTCCATTCAGTGCCATTCAGCTTCGACATGTGCTAGATCTGATAGTATCGGTATTTTGATTGTTTAGCTTCGAGGAAGAATCAATAAATGGAAATTATTCAGAGCCCTGGCACATATGTGAATAGGGCCTTAGAGACGTATCATCATCATGTAGGAGTGCACAGCATTACTGAGCAGTGTAAATGTACAAGCAGCAGCAGATAAGTTATCATTAGCTCTGGAAACACAACACCTGTGTGTGTCTCCCTCCTAATCCTCTTCTATACACAGTTCAAGAGGCAGATAACTCATCCACCATTGTCTAACATAATTGCAATGTGTCAATCATCAGACAACAGGCAGTGGGCAGCAAGCTAGGAGGAAGGGAGACCCCTAATGCCTATTACTCTAGAGGGACTTTACAGCACCAAATGTCACTTTGTGTACACAAAGTAAAAAGCAGTTCTGCTAGTTATCACACTGGCTACTATGTAAGCACATGTTGTTTGAAAGGTTAGTGACTAGAGATGAGCGAGCACCAAAATGCTCGGGTGCTCGTTACTCGAGACGAATTTTTCGCGATGCTCAAGGCTTCGTTTCAAGTAACGAACCCCATTGAAGTCAATGGGCGACTCGAGCATTTTTGTATATCGCCGATGCTCGCTAAGGTTTTCATATGTGAAAATCTGGGCAATTCAAGAAAGTGATGGGAACGACACAGAAACGGATAGGGCAGGCGAGGGGCTACATGTTGGGCTGCATCTCAAGTTCCCAGGTCCCACTATTAAGCCACAATAGCAGCAAGAGTGCCCCCCCCCAACAACTTTAACATCTGAAAAGCCCTCATTAGCAATGCATACCTTAGCTAAGCACCACCCTACCTCCAACAAAGCACAATCACTGCCTGCATGACACTCCGCTGCCACTTCTCCTGGGTTACATGCTGCCAAATCCCCCCCCATGACCCAGTGTCCACAGCGCACACCAAACTGTCCCTGCCCAGCCTTCAGCTGCCCTCATGCCACGCCACCCTCATGTCTATTTATAAGTGCGTCTGCCACAGGAAAAGCAGGCACACACTGCAGAGGGTTGGCATGGCTAGGCAGCGACCCTCTTTAAAAGGGGCGGGGCGAATGCCCACAATGCTGTACAGAAGCAATGAGAAATCCAATCCTGTGCCACCTCCATCTGGAGCTGCACACGTGGGCATAGCAATGGGGAACCTATGTGCCACACACTATTCATTCTGTCAAGGTGTCTGCATGCCCCAGTCAGACCGCGGTTTTTTATATATAGTCACAGGCAGGTACAACTCCGCAATGGGAATTCCGTGTGCACCCACAGCATGGGTGGCTCCCTGGAACCCACCGGCGGTACATAAATATATCCCATTGCATTGCCCATCACAGCTGAGGTAGTAATGTCATGTTTAATGCAGGTGGGCTTCGGCCCACACTGCATGCCCCAGTCAGACTGGGGTTCTTTAGAAATGGAAACAGATGCATTTACAACTCCCTGTGGACCCACAGCATGGGTGGGTGCCAGGAAGCCACCGGCGGTACATAAATATATCCCATTGCATTGCCCAACACAGCTGAGGTAGTAATGTCATGTTTAATGCAGGTGGGCTTCGGCCCACACTGCATGCCCCAGTCAGACTGGGGTTCTTTAGAAGTGGAAACAGATGCATTTATGTAACGTCAGCTATAATGCAGGTGGGCTAAAAATTAATTTGATTACACTGTAGGCGAGGGCCCCCAAAAATTGGTGTATCAACAGTACTAATGTACATCAGAAAAATTGCCCATGCCCAACCAAGAGGGCAGGTGAAACCCATTAATCGCTTTGGTTAATGTGGCTTAATTGGTAACTAGGCCAGGAGGCAGCCCAGTTAAAATAAAAATTGGTTGAGGTGAAAGTTTCAACGCTTTAATGAGCATTGAAACATATAAAAATTGTTTTGAAAAATTATATGACTGAGCCTTGTGGGCCTAAGAAAAATTGCCCGTTCGGCGTGATTATGTGAGGTTTCAGGAGGAGGAGCAGGAGGAGGAGGAGGAATATTATACACAGATTGATGAAGCGAAAAGGTCCCCATTTTTGATGGGGATACAGAACGATGCTTCCATCTGCGGGTGCAACCTACGTATTGCTTAGGTATCGGTGCTGTCCGCTGGTGGAGAAGAGAAGTCTGGGGAAATCCAGGCTTTGTTCATCTTGATGAGTGTTAGCCTGTCGGCACTGTCGGTTGACAGGCTGGTACGCTTATCTGTGATGATTCCCCCAGCCGCACTAAACACCCTCTCTGACAAGACGCTAGCCGCAGGACAAGCAAGCACCTCCAGGGCATACAGAGCGAGTTCAGGCCACGTGTCCAGCTTCGACACCCAGTAGTTGTAGGGGGCAGAGGCGTCACGGAGGACGGTCGTGCGATCGGCTACGTACTCCCTCACCATCCTTTTACAGTGCTCCCGCCGACTCAGCCGTGACTGGGGAGCGGTGACACAGTCTTGCTGGGGAGCCATAAAGCAGTCAAGGGCCTTAAAGAGTGTTGCCCTGCCTGTGCTGTACATGCTGCCTGATCTCCGCGCCTCCCCTGCTACCTGGCCCTCGGAACTGCTCCTTCGGCCACTAGCGCTGTCGTATGGGAATTTTACCATCAGTTTGTCCGCCAGGGTCCTGTGGTATAGCAACACTCTCGAACCCCTTTCCTCTTCGGGTATGAGAGTGGAAAGGTTCTTCTTATACCGTGGGTCGAGCAGTGTGTACACCCAGTAATCCGTAGTGGCCAGAATGCGTGTAACACGAGGGTCACGAGAAAGGCGTCCTAACATGAAGTCAGCCATGTGTGCCAGGGTACCTGTACGCAACACATGACTGTCCTCACTAGGAAGATCACTTTCAGGATCCTCCGCCTCCTCCTCCTCCTCCTCCTCAGGCCATACACGCTGAAAGGATGACAGGCCAGCAGCATGTGTACCCTCACCAGTGGGCCAAGCTGTCTCTTCCCCCTCCTCCTCATCTTCCTCCTCCTCCTCACCGCGCTGAGATATAGACAGGAGGGTGCTCTGACTATCCAGCGACATACTGTCTTCCCCCGGCTCTGTTTCCGAGCGCAAAGCGTCTGCCTTTATGCTTTGCAGGGAACTTCTCAAGAGGCATAGCAGAGGAATGGTGACGCTAATGATTGCAGCATCGCCGCTCACCACCTGGGTAGACTCCTCAAACTTTCCAAGGACCTGGCAGATGTCAGCCAACCAGGCCCACTCTTCTGAAAATAATTGAGGAGGCTGACTCCCACTGTGCCGCCCATGTTGGAGTTGGTATTCCACTATAGCTCTACGCTGCTCATAGAGCCTGGCCAACATGTGGAGCGTAGAGTTCCACCGTGTGGGCACGTCACACAGCAGTCGGTGCACTGGCAGATTAAACCGATGTTGCAGGGTGCGCAGGGTGGCAGCGTCCGTGTGGGACTTGCGGAAATGTGCGCAGAGCCGGCGCACCTTTCCGAGCAGGTCTGACAAGCGTGGGTAGCTTTTCAGAAAGCGCTAAACCACCAAATTAAAGACGTGGGCCAGGCATGGCACGTGCGTGAGGCTGCCGAGCTGCAGAGCCGCCACCAGGTTATGGCCGTTGTCACACACGACCATGCCCGGTTGGAGGCTCAGCGGCGCAAGCCAGCGGTCGGTCTGCTCTGTCAGACCCTGCAGCAGTTCGTGGGCCGTGTGGCTCTTATCTCCTAAGCTGAGTAGTTTCAGCACGGCCTGCTGACGCTTGCCCACCGCTGTGCTGCCACGACGCGCGACACCGACTGCTGGCGTCGTGCTGCTGCTGCTGACACATCTTGATTGCGAGACAGAGGTTGCGTTGGAGGAGGAGGAGGAGGAGGGTGCTTTAGTGGAGGAAGCATACACCACCGCAGATACCACCACCGAGCTGGGGCCCGCAATTCTGGGGGTGGGAAGGACGTGAGCAGTCCCAGGCTCTGACTCTGTCCCAGCCTCCACTAAATTCACCCAATGTGCCGTCAGGGAGATATAGTGGCCCTGCCCGCCTGTGCTTGTCCACGTGTCCGTTGTTAAGTGGACCTTGGTGAGGACATGTACAATGTTGCGGGAGACGTGGTCGTGCAGGGCTGGGACGGCACATCGGGAAAAATAGTGGCGTCTGGGAACTGAGTATCGCGGGGCCGCCGCCGCCATCATACTTTTGAAGGACTCCGTTTCCACAACCCTATACGGCAGCATCTCCAGGCTGATAAATTTGGCTACGTGCACGTTTAACGCTTGAGTGTGCGGGTGCGTGGCGGCGTACTTGCGCTTGCGCTCAAACACTTGCGCTAGCGACGGCTGGACGTTGCGCTGAGAGACATTGGTGGACGGTGCCATCCACGACAGGACCTGCTCACACTGCTCATATTCTAATAAAGGTCTACTGCGTGGACCCATTAAATGTGCTATGAATGTGGGGACGCCAGAAACGTGCCTCTCTCCTAATCCCGCAGCAGTCGGCTGCGATACACCTGGATCAGGAGCTCGGCCTGTGCCCACACCCGGACTAGGGCCTCCGCATCCCCGGCCGCGCCCACGTCCTCTAGGCCTACCCCTACCCCTCTGCATGCTGTATTACCAGTAATGCAGAAACAGAACGCTGTAATTAAATGTGCCGCTTATTGGCCTGTGGTTGGAGGCTGACTTCGCTTATGGAACGCCAGGAAATAATTTGGCGCACGCCTGCTGTAACACTTAGCTGCCTGCGTATTTATTTGTAGAACTACTACACCCAGCACACACGGACACAGAACACTGAGCAGCACAGTGAGAGGCAGGCCAAATAGATTTTTTGCCCAATATTTTTTAGAAAAGGACCACTGGGTATATTCAAGGAATAATATATGTCTTCTGTCCCTGCCTCCACAATTCTGTCCCTGGAGTGTTTCACAGAACTGCAGTGTTGCACTGTTATTAACTGGAACAGAGCGGTGATTTCTGAGCCAGGAAATAATTTGGCGCACGCCTGCTGTAACACTTAGCTGCCTGCATATTTATTTGTAGAACTACTACCCCCAGCACACACGGACCCAGAACACTGAGCACACTGACAGGCAGGCCAAATAGATTTTTTGCCCAATATTTTTTGGAAAAGGCCAACTGCGTATATTCAATCAATAATATATGTCTTCTGGCCCTGCCTACACAATTCTGTCCCTGTAGTATTACTGCAGGGCGCAATGCTCTGCACGGCCGATATACCAAAAAATAAAAAATATGCAGCACTGCAAAAAGCAGCCTCCACAGTACTGCACACGGTTAGATGTGGCCCTAAGAAGGACCGTTGGGGTTCTTGAAGCCTACAATAACTCCTAACACTCTCCCTGCCTAACCACCACTTCTGTCCCTGTAGTATTACTGCAGGGCACAATGCTCTGCACGGCCGATATACCGAAAAAAAAAAAATGTGCAACACTGCAAAAAGCAGCCTCCACAGTACTGCACACGGTTAGATGTGGCCCTAAGAAGGACCGTTGGGGTTCTTGAAGCCTACACTAACCCTAACACTCTCCCTACAGCAGCTCCAACACGATAGCACTGTCCCTCAGCTAAGTCACAACGCATCTGAGGCGAGCCGCGGGAGGGGCCGATTTTTATACTCGGGTGACATCAGATCTCGCCAGCCACTCACTGCAGGGGGGTGGTATAGGGCTTGAACGTCGCAGGGGGAAGTTGTAATGCCTTCCCTGTCTTTCAATTGGCCAGAAAAGCGCGCTAACGTCTCAGAGATGAAAGTGAAAGTAACCCGAACATCGCGTGGTACTCGTTACGAGTAACGAGCATCTCGAACACGCTAATACTCGAACGAGTATCAAGCTCGGACGAGTACGTTCGCTCATCTCTATTAGTGACCATTTAAACCCTGGAAAGAATCTAAAACTGCTAGTATCAACAAAACCTTATGTGTATCCTTCCATGGTCTACAACAGCTTTCTAGACAAAATTGTCTGTGACACCGACAGTAATTAGGAGATGTCAATAAACAGTGTAATTTAAGAGGATACTTAAAGAAATGGAAGGCCTTTTGATGAACATTTAAATGATTAATTTGCAGTAAAATGTTAAGTTTAATCGGTTGTGGATGAGTTTTATCTGTTATTGCAATGGTATTATCCTTTACTAATAATGTAATGAAGTCAGCCTAGGATTTCCGTATTAATTAAGATCCAAGATTAATTTTGATGGTACTTATTCCCTAGGTTACATAATATGGACAGTAATTGCTATTACTGCTGGCATTTGTTTCAATTATACTTTAATGTAGCTGATTATTAGAGAATGTAATATTTGATAAACATTTGGTTCAGATTAGCAGTTTATAGTAGCTAAGACATTGTTCAGATCAAAAGCACCAAAAGCCAAAACCTCAAGTCACATTTTGTGTTTCTTATAATTTATCTTACTGATAAGCACTAAGCATTGGGTAAAGGTAAAGTCCCCTGGTACAAGCACCGAGTCATGACTGACTCCTAGGATGATGTCAGATAGTGATGTTTTCTTGGCAGACTGTTTTTATGGGGTAGTTTGCCATTGCCTTCCCAAGTCATCTTTTACCCCCCCCCCCCCCTCCTCCAAGTCATCGTTTGTCACTACAGCCAACAAACTGAGACCATGCCACATAAAACTTCCTCAGACCATAACAGAACCTCTGCAATACTTAAAAGGGTTCTGTCAGGGGAAAAAAAAACATACTTACCTGTGCTTTACAGGGCCGGTTACCGGAAACCTGCTGCTCTTCTCCTCTCCCTTTGGCAGCCGTCTGATCGCAGGGCAATAGCTGGCCAGCTTCTGCACCTGCTCCGACCACTGCTGGACGGCAGCCCAGGTCAGTGGTCGACGCGTCACAAGTGACGCATCACCCACTGATTGGCCTGGCCACGTCTAACCTCTGCCATCCTCGAAGAGTTGACGGCGAGTGCGTATGCATCCCCCTTCCCGGTGCACTTGTGCACTCGCTGTCGACTGTCCATGGATGGCAGAGGTTAGATGCGGTCAGGTTGGCAGGAGCACACATGCGCGCACAGGAGCTGCCGGGAGATGACCCCTGACGTGACACTTAAACAATGGAGGGACCAAGTACAAATGGATTAGGTGAGTTTGCTTTGTTTTTCTAACTTGCCTCTTTCCACAGGTTAGACTGTAAAGGGAAGTAGGGCAGGATACGGGTGAGTATAATTTTTTTCATTTTGCTGACAGAACCCCTTTAACTGTTGGCACAATCCATTAATGCAAAAGGCATTCCCCAAGCATTCTGCACACCTAGGTACGAGCACGTGATTTGAAGATGGAGTAGCGCGATTTGTCATTCCACAGAAATTTCTTCCATTGCTCAATTTTCCAATGATGACACTCATTGCACCATTGTAGACAGGCCAATGCATCTTCTTTTAGAGAACTTGCCAGACATTTTCAGAATTAATGAAGAAAATACCAGCTGAAGTCTATCAGACGTTAGTAGAAAGTATGCCACTGACAGTATCCAATGTCGTTCGGGGCAAAGGAGGCCCCATTGAATCTTAACATTTGTAAATAAATACTACTTGTGATTCTTGCTACACATTACTTTTGGTAGGATAGTCTATATGGATATTAATTTAACCATATATATGATGATAAGCAAGTAATACATTATAAATTATGTCTATAGAACCAGAGGCGTAACTTGAAGCTCCTGGGCCCCAATGCAAAACCTGGAACGGGGCCCCCAACTATAATACTTTATTCATAGTACTGGGCTTCCTTTATGGAGAAGAGAGGCATTATGGGCCCCCTGAGGCTCCTGGGCCTGGGTGCAACCGCATCCCCTGCATCCTCTATAGTTACGCCCCTGTATAGAACATCATGAGCCATTGAGTAAGTGGGACATAGGAATGTTATATAAAATATAGCACTTCGTATTACAAGTTCAAGATATTTGACAGATATGTTTCTATTCATTGCAAATGATGCTGGCTGACCTGTTATTACACTTTTACATTATATCATGATTATATAATATTATTATACCTTATTGTTCACTTATCCGGAACCGTTGCTCAATGCTAGCTTCACAGATCAAGTGCACTTGATATAGCAATAAGTACATCTGTTCAGTGTTGTTCTTGGTAGGACAAGCGCTATTCATAAATTTGCAGCACATTAAACAGTACTGAAAGAAATAGACTTGATGTGCTGAGTATGTCTTTGTGGCCAACAGATGATTCAGTGGCCACACAGAGTTTATGTGTTTGCAGACACACAGTTTGAAGTCTCAGCTGTTGGTCGCTTCTTTTTGCTACAGTGTTTCAAGTCTTGGTGGGAACATCAGGCAAAGGAAATAAGACTACTTGTTTAACCATTCACTGTACTGGACTTGGAACTTACCCAAAAGCACTATGAAAATGAACAACCCAAAATTATATTTGTATTCAGTTCAAACCTCAAACTAAGGTTTTCCTAGAAATGAATTCCAGTTCCAAATGGTCTTCTGATATGTCATGGATATATACAAACTGGTGAAGTATGTGATCCCTGGCCACAATTGATTTCAAGAATGACAAGTTTCTATAGACAGGTCAACATTGCTCAAAGTTCTGGATATCTGGAAGTCCGACTTGATGTTCTAAACAAGCTGTCATTGATTTAAACGGGTCTGCTTAGAATGTTGTGTCAGATTTCATGTAACAGGAATCTATAAAACATCAACACCCCTGGTGGTCTAGGGGAGGGAAAAGGTTAATTGTAAATTTACTGGTGGTCGAAAGCAGTGGTTGGGCTAAGTTTTCATTCACTGGTGGTCTAAAACAATGACTAGGTCAATGTAAATTCAGCTTGCTTCTTGGGTTGCAATTCTAAGAAGCTCCAGGAGATGCGGGCCCTGAGCAATTGCTTAATTGGCCACCCATTCAAATTAGCCTTGGGGGCATTATACATTTTGATAGTTTAAGCATGGAGTCTGACCACTTATAGACACTTTCTAAACGGCAGTTAGTAGAAGCTTTCTCATGAGGCAAATCAAAGTAATGATGAACCAACTTAATTAAGTGTATTTGCATAAAAGAAAAATGCAGACTTTAGGCAGGACTTGGAAGTTAGAACATATTGCTGACCATTGTGATATAGTATGGCCCACACTTTAAACTTTTATTAAAAAGTGATTATGGTCTGTTACAGAAATATAGTGGGCAGGGAGGGGTAAAGTTTCTCCTTAGGGAGAGCACCTAGAAGGTGAGAATAAACATATAAGGCTATGCATGCTCCTCTGGGAAATATGCAAATTCAAGATGAAACAAAGCATCCACAGCAGCACTTATGAAAAGGCAGCATTCCTGCAAGTCAATATCTAACCTTTTAACAAAACTTTTAAGAATGAATGGGAATATAAGCCAGAGCTAGAGTCTTCTCCAGAAGGAAAAAGACAAGCTATTTGAGCATTTGCCCCCTCATCAGTGCACAGTAGATGCTGGTTGGTTGATTGTGAAGAATATGAAGTGGGTCAGAAGGGGCACAATTTCTCCTTAGAAAGATCATCTAGAAGGTGTGAGAAGACTTATAGGGTCATGAATGCTCCTCTGGGAAATAAATAAAGTGACATGAATCAATAGGTTGCTGTGTGGTCCATTTAATTTTAGTTTAAGTCTTGGCTGAGCCCACCACCAAGTTGACATCCAGATAACTATTTTAACCCCTTAACGAATGTCCATACACCTTTTGACGGCAGCAGTTAAGGGGCTTTATTCTGATGCAATCCCCTTTATATGGCACTTTATCATAAGCCTGGCATGGTTCTCCTATGCTGGGGAAAGCAGGTGCTTAAGTGTTGGATAACAGACTGGCACTTGCACAAATAGCAGGGACCAGAGAAACCTCCGATCCCCGCTGTTTAACCCTTTACATGCCACAGTCAATGCTTTATAATACACTGCTATACTGAAGTATAACAGTGTATTAAAAAAAATATGAAAGATGGTGATATTCAAGTTCCCTAGTAGGACGAAAATAAAAAGTTAAAAAAGTATTTTTAAAAAATCGCAAAAATAAATAAAAATAAAAACGTCGAAACGCCCCATTTTCCCCTATACTACATAAAAGAAAATCAAATCTGGTATTGCTGCATTCAGAATAACCCAGAGAAAAAAGTTATTACATTATTCAACCTACACGGTGCAGGCCATGAAAAAAAAGGCAATAGTAGCTAATTTTGTCTATCTTGTCTTACAAAAACATAATAGAATGCGATCAAAATATTGTATGAATCAAAAAGTAAACCTCATCTCGCACTTAACGCAGCACCATTGACAAAAAAAGAAAAATGTTAGTGGTCTTTAAATGGAGTGATAAAAAATATGTTTTTTTTTGTTTTTTTAAAGTGTGAAAAAGTTGCAACATCCCCCCCCCCCCCCTATATGAATCTGGTATTGACATAATCATACTGACCTGCAGAATTACTTTAAAATATTATTTAAACTGCATGGTGAATGCATTAAAAATATAAAACATATGCTAGAATAGCAGATTTTGTTAATCTTAACTCTAGAAAAAAATGGAATAAAAAGCAATCAAAATGTTATATATTCCCCAAAATTAGATAAATGAAGACTAGAGCTCATCTCGCAAAAAACAAACCCTCATAGATTTCCGTTGATGGAGAAATAAAAATGCTATGGCTCTTAGAATGTGGGAACACAAAAGAGTATATAAAATAGCAAAAGTGTATAAAAATAGCAAAACCTAAAAAAAACTGTATAAACTAGGTATTGCCATAATCGTACTGACCCAGAGAATAATGTTATATTAATATTTGTTTAGTATGCTAAAGATCGTAAAAATGAAATCCTAAAAACAAATGGCAGTATTTCTCTTTTTCCCAATTCCCCTAAAAAAATTAATAGAAGTTCTACAATACATTATATGTGCTCCAAAATGATGTCATTAAAAAAATACAACTTGCTCTGCAAAAAACAAGCCCTCAAATGGCCATGTTGAAGGAAAAATTAAAAAGTTATGGCACTAGGAATGCAACAATGAAAAAAACTGAAAAGTTAATTAGTCATTAGGGCACAAACAGGCTTTGTCAATAAGGGGTTAAGCAATCAAATTACAGTATTGCCATATAACACATCTTTTACACAAGGAAGAACCAACACAATAGTGTCATCAGAAAGTCACCGCTACAATTGTTTCTGGATTTGAATGGCCTCTGCTTCTGAGATTCATCGCAGGCATTATGCTACAGGTATGGCTACAAGCATGTTCTAAAAATTCAATAGAAGCCATCTGATCTGCGGCTCCTCTGCAATTGAATTTCGGGTGGGCCGCGGATTCCACGGGAAAGCAGAAGTTTAAAAAGAAAAACTCCTCTGCGCATGTGTGGCGGTGTGACGGCCAGAGCTTCTGCAGTGAAGAAAAGAGAAGATCCACAGAAGACCCTGACAGGTAAGTAGAAGTCCTCGGCTACGGGCAGTGTCGGATTCCCCTGTGGGGTTGTCCCGCATGCAGAATCTGATCAGCCCGTGGAAATATAACATAAGGGATTCAACATTTTTATGGCAGCTATCAGCTGGTCACCTGAGATCTTATTCCAAACTGCAGATTTTGCCAAAGGAAGATCCAGTAGTCTAGAATTACATGAACGGCTTGAGTTCAACAGAGCAAGAGCTACTGCTTGTTAATGGCTTTCCACTCTGACATAGAGGGGGTGCTTAGATCAAGACCTTCTTTTTAAGAAGTCCATATACACTAATAGAACATATGGATATGGACAGGGAACTTCTATAAAAACAATTCTCCGACACATTGAGTAATGTCTAACTCTAAAGTATAGCTCTACTGAACATAATTGCTTCTCTTCTGGCCACCTTGTTAACAAATGTCAATCTGCTGTCTCGGTAAAAGTTGGTAATAATAGTTGGTGTTTAATGTTCTTTAAACAAAACTGTGGGGAAAACTGAAATGTCTTTTGTTCCTGGGTGAGGGTTGAATTCCCACCCTTCAAAATATAACTTACTTGGAGTTCTGTAATGTAGACATCTATAGGATTCTCCAGGCTTTGTTGGATGTGTACCTGTAGTTTTACATTCTTAGTAATAATTTATGCAGGTCTCTGGAGTCCTATCTCTACATATAGAGTGATGTCCTCTTCCCAATCATCATTTTTTTTCCTTAAAACTTCATAAATATTCAGAACTTGACTTGTAATAAGGCTGCCATCCAATAGGTGGTGCTGCATCTCCTTCCATGTGCATGTTGAAGGATAAAACGGTGCTGAGCTCAGTGGACTGATTTACAATTTATGTCGTGGCTCAGTTTGTCTGTTTTAAGTGCAAAACAGTCTCAAATTTCTGTGTGTGAACATTTATTTAGATCAAGAGGAATGTGTCCCCTCCCCTCTGCATCTGTATGTTATAATTATGTGCCATCCAAACTAGTTTCATTCATTACCCTGACAAAGGGGGCGAGATATCCCCAAAAGCTTACTGTAACATGTATCATGTATTTTAGTTAGCCATTAAAAGGTATCCTATCTACAAGATTACTTGGTTTCTCTCACTAAGAACAATCACACATCTCTACATATAACCCACTACTTACCTTTGAATGCTCATTTTAACAAATTCTACCTCCTCTGGAAGCACTATGGCTACAAAAAATATTGCTTTTACATTTTCACCTACCTTGCAATTAAGAATATCGCAAGGATGTACAAAAAAAATCTAAAATAATAACACTGTGTTATTGAAACAGATGGAGCTCATTGCACAGAGAAGAAATGCCTAAACCAACGAAAATAGAAGTGCCCATCCCTTACTTTTACATGACTTGTAGGATTAATAATTCAGATCACTGAAATACAAGTAACTTCCATGAATTCCATAAATAATTCTTCCGTGGTAAATGTGATAAATATGGGAGAGCTCAACCACAGTGGAAGGCTCCTCACTTGGAATTTGAATTCTACTTTATAAATCATACGATGAAAAGAAATGTGGATGCAACTCAGCAATAACATATTTTGGGGGAAAAGTTTAAAAGGTTAACTTCAGTTCCTTTAGCATTTTCATCATATTTAGAATTCTAACATACATGCATCTATCACATCTATTGTAAAATACAGAAGCTCTCCAAAAGGAAGAAAACTGTATCTCTAGTGCTGTTGACCCCAACCAGAAGCTTGGAAGCCACCCGTGGTTTGTTACCGTAAGCTGAGTCGCTTTGTGTTGGACCCTTACTTATGGTCATTTGCACCGGTTACAATACGACATCTATACTTACAATATTACAATAACCCATGAAGACTTCCTTCTTGGATGGGGTAATACTAGAGCGTTCAATTTCACTGTTCTCAGTAAGAGAAACTTAGTAATTTTGTAGATATGATGCTTTTTAATGGTTAACAAAAAGAGATGTTGCAGCAAGCTTTCGAATCCAGTTAGGATTCTTCTATTTTGCTCTACTGGCTAACACAGCACCAAACCTTTTTCTGAATTTTACAATAACATATCTGCAGCTCTTATTGATCTACCAGGTGAAAAAATTGAGACAATCTTCCCAAAATCAGTTTGGGTCATTCTGACCCGATTTTTAGCAAAAATCAACTGGAAATCATTGTATAATTAAAAATGTATGTATGTGTGTCTCAGTTGCTAACACTCTTGCCTTTCAGTGCTGAGGTCCCAAGTTCAAATTCTATCAAGGTTAATATCTCGATGGACTTTGAAAAATTTGTTCAGACATTGCCCTTGGTCAGATTTAAAGTTACAACTACAGCACTGCAAAGCAGCAGTGCTAACAACTGAGCCACCACACTTGTCCACTCATCTCTGGACTATAATTTGCACTGGCTGGATTTGTGACTTTGAACAATGACTGAAGCCACAAACAGAGAACTGCAAACCCCATGCCAAAGCATAGTTTGACTGTCTGCTCTGCTGCTATATATGCTGACAGCAGCAGAAATATAAGCCCCGCAGACTATCTGTTCCTAAGAACAAAACAAATTTTGAGTAGACGTATAACATTCATGTAGCTTCTTTCTCTGGTCTCTCCAGTACAACCACTTTATCTTTTGTGCTGGTATACAGGTTTTCAGCAATATATCCTCTGCCCAATCTCTCTCTCTAAGTACAGACCACATTCTGTATAGGCATCATCATGATGCAGCTTTTTTGAGTTGTACTCAGATGTAAGATGGGAGATATATATGATGACATTATCAAGGTGCCCTGGATGATGCTTGGCTGCATGCTATTCTCTGTAGCAAGCATTTTGGGAAATTCAATTATCCTGCAATTTTCACCAAAAATCGATTCTAATGCACCTGATTCAATTTTGGTAAAATTGCAGAGATTTTACTGCCCAGCCGATTATGACGAGAAATACTAATCCTGACCATAAGAGAAGCAGGAAGTGCAATAGAAGTACAGTGCTCCAATTGATTTCAATGGGAGTGAAGCTAGCACTCCCACTTTCTGTTGTGACCAATAATGATGACATCTGGCCTGCTGCAAAAAACAATGGGGCTGTAAATCTGATAATGGATGGGGATCCCGAATGGCGGACCCCGCCTATTAGCCTCTGATGACCAATCCAGAGAATAGGTCATCAGTTCAAAAGGCCCAGAATTCCCCTTTAAGATACTTCATGAATGTTTAGTAAAATTGAAATATTTTAAAATAATCAATAGAAAAATGCAATGGAGGGACTAATTTGTATCTTCACAATATTTTATCTCCAGTCAGTCATCTTATAAAATTCAGTTTAATTCTCTTTATACAAATTGAGATATGACTTTTCTAAGTGTACATCCAGCATCACTAGTGCAGTGTTTCTCATGAAAATTATCTAATTGTTTTGTCTTAAGTTTAGTGAGAAAATGTATTGTTTGTCTGTTTTTTTAATAAAATGTCTGTTTCTCATGACTACACTTTCTATCCATGAGAAATAACTAGTATACAGCTTTGGCATAAAACCACTCCCTTTCTTTCTCTATAAAGCTCTGTTTGTAGAATAAACGGTAGAATTATTTGGCATACAACCTGTATGGCTGTGTCACATTGACTTCTCCAGGCCTGAAACACTTTACCAATTCGGAACTCAGCAACATATCAACTGAGGTGTCCCAATAATATCCCTGGCAACAAAAAATAATCTAAAATGTTTTATACAAAGTCTTTATTTTGGCATAAAATGAAAATTGCATTTAAAACACAGCTATTTCAATACATTTGGTTCCGTCTGAAAAATAATATCCCTTTTTTTCATAATATTCATAATGTTCATAATATTTCCTGAATGCTGTGTACATATAAAATAGAAAATAATTTGGTAAACATCATTAAAAGTTACATTTACAGCTTGTAAGATTGCCCCACTCAACATCACAAAATAGATTTATTAGTGGGGAAAGGAAAAATGATACAATAGATTTTTAGACAAGTATTAAGCATTAGATCAGGAGTAGGCAGTTTACCACTGAACTACTATTCCAGAGCTCAGACAATGAATGTACTGAGCTTAGGGACAACGTGGACCCCAACTGTTAAAAACTGTAATTTCTGCTTTACATTAAGCACCAGTCAAACAAGACATGATGAAGGCAATTACAATAGAGGAGATTTCTTAAAAATATACAGTGGAGGGGTTGCCAATACGAACTAATAAGATTCTAGCTCTCATTTTCCAGATGCCTTTTGGAAAATGGAATTAGTAATTTAATTGGTTGCTATGAACAAGTGCATCAAAGTTTCTCTGCATCAGCTTTTTAAAAAATCTCTCCATTGTGCATGCACATCCACAGGACATGTCCATACAGTATAACTTATGTAATACGTCAATTTTATTTTTTCCTTTTCTGTGAAGCACCCATTGTTTCATTTTGTGAGCTAATACTATATGGTATTATAAATTATACATAATTAACATTCACTTGTGTTTTCTATTTTCTATGTTTCTTATTTTACATTTTAGGCTTTTAGAAAGTTGCAAATAAAAGTAATGGCTAAAAATGCAAATGTTGTGGGACTCTTAAGGCCTTAATTCAACCTCAGTTGTTGAAGATTGTGTTTCTCCTTGGATTCATCATGTGCCGCTGATCCAGTCCTTCCCCTTTTTAACAAAAGAGTAAAGGATTGAGTGGCCACAAGGAGATATTTGAGCATATTTTAATATGTGATATTCTGCACTACTGATCAACAGAAGAACTTGATTTCTCCTCATACATGTCCCAATAAGTGCATTAGGCCAATAGATCTGGGCAGTGCATGGCTGACTTTGTTAATGCTCATAAGCTAAATTTGTGGGTTAAAATTTTTCTACATTCTTGGTTACTTAATGATCAGATAGTGATGCTGGATACATTAATGGAAAACCTTACAGTCAATTAAAACAAGATATGGGACTTATGACTTCCCACTTAACTCAACAGAACGAATAGATTTTTTGGTGCTTGTATACTGTATGTAAAAAAATACATTTTCTCAGCTGGCATGATAATACAAGTTCCCCATTGGTGTAGGACGGCTGATACATGTAAGTTACAACATTACACAAGTTCTGTTAAACAAATCTAATTAAACATACATAATTGTCTTCAAATGTAAAAAAAAATCATAGTTCAATATTACAGTAGTGCTTTGTTTTAAAAATTAGCATATGGCATAAGGGTTTTAACATCAGCATAAGACACATTATGGCAGTTCGCTATCAAGCCTATAGAGTATAACAATCCAGATTAAAGTATAATTTTGTTTTTAACAACAATTCATAGGCAAATTCTACATAAAAAGTTTAGTAACTTTGATCCTATCTGCTTGGTTTCTTGCTTTCGACCTACATTGATTTTTTTTCTTACATATTCCATATGGATCTGTAAGAAACAAATCTCTGTGTGTAGCCAATCACCATTAGTTTGTATATATTTATTTCCAACCCGTCCTTACAGTGGTTGTCAGTTATACTCCTGCCTGTCTTCAGTCTGGGTCCTGTCTTGCTCCTGTCTGAAGACCCTCTGCCTAAATGGGTTTTCTGGCCAGTTGGTGGTCTGTGATTCTGACCTGCATATTTATTAAGATAAGTGTGTCTGGTGATTACTATTGTCTGGGGTGTTGGAACAACTTATCTCATGTACTTCTGCAGTTTCTACTTCTGTATTACATCTAACCTTAGCCTGTCACCATCTAAGGAAAGTCAGGATCACCCCAGGGGCTGCCCTCATCAGAGAGATTACTCTGGTAGGGTTCCCTCTTATCAGTAGGTTAGGGTCAGTTTTCCTGTTTCCCCATTTGTTTCCTTATACTATTTTGTGCTATCCGCATTTGTACTAGTGTGTAACGTATCGTCCTTTAAGGACAAAATAATTACATCGGGCTAGGATGTAATACTCATAATATGGTCGTGAGCATGTGACCAAACTGTGACCTACCAGTCATCTGAGCTCCTACAGTGCATTTCTCTCTAATAACAGAAATTAGCAGAATTCTAACTTTGGTTCTTCGTGCGAGTAAAGTAGAAAACATTATATAAATCAAAACCAGTTGGAGAATATAACAACAAAATATTTACAAAGTTGCACAACTTTTTATGCAGATTTTAATTGTAGAACGCTGTAAATTAACGTTGAAGAGTTGAATTATTATAAAAAAAAGTATTGAACTACTTTTCAAATGTGTATTCTGCCTGACGTTCCTGTTTACTAACAAAAAGAAAAAGAATTAGGAATAGGGCACCCTGCAACCCAAACCATCTTGTTTACACATTCCCAAGACTAAAAAGCTTTGTGACCTTACGACAAATCAATGAGTGATCTGACATTTCATGGGACACCATATATTTCCTCTTCTTTTACTGGCTCAGTTAAAGAGGTTTAAAAATAAATGAGTTACTGTAGTTTTCAATTTCAATTACTTTTACAGATGATATTATATATAATCAATACTATATACAAAACCATAAGGGAGATTATAAATAAAATATTGTAAAATTCTAGTAGTAGTAGTAATATATAATTAAATGCTGGTAAATACTGGCCTATGATAATGAGTTTACTGGATGCACAAATGGTTTCCAATTCATGTTCATGCATTGTGGATGCTAGAGAGTCCAGAAATTGTTACAAAAATGTAGACAGGGAATCAAAATGTTTTGTTGCAGACAAAGAAGACAAGCAGAATTTTAGCCATTTTAATTGGCTACAATTTACTGCATACCATTCCATATAGGTAGTTGAAATGCAGCTATCGAAACACAATGCAGAGTCCTAATGAATTCTTTAGACATGCTGTACTTGGTCCCCACAAGTTCTTACAGTTGTATATACCATGTGTGGGCCTCATACCTGAAACTCTTGTTGTATCAATAGTTCCTCGGACAGTGCAGGCACTGATGTTCCAATAATTCCTGCATCTGAACGCACAGGTGAGGTTGATGGAGTGTGAACTGTGAGCATGGACAGTGAAGGTGAAAAGTTTGGGGTCATTGTTGAAGGCTGACATGCCAAATTAGAGAAAAAAGGTGAGCGGGGATATTTCACAAATGTCTGTCCTGACATTAACGTTGGCATTCGAGGTGGTACTGCCCTTATCCCAGGCTGTGCCACAGATGTGATTAATGGGGGTGGAAAAATAAAAGGTTTTTTTTGCTTAGGCGCATGCCTATGCATCTTGTCATCTTTCAGTCTACCAATATCACAGAAAACAGAGGAAAGTGTCTGAAATCTGGGTTCCCAGCTAAGAAGGTAATCCCAATTATAACTTCCTCTGAGGTCCTCATCAGAGGCCACTAAAGATGCCAAAGAACCATATCTGGAGTCATATGACATAGGGACATAGATGTAGTCCTGACTGGTCTCTGGCAGAGAGTTTTTTTCCTTTGGGTTGTTTTCACTATTGTGATGTGTTGGTGGTAATTCCTTTTTGCAGTTATAGTATGCATTGCATTCTCCTTCTCCATTTTCCTCCTTAAGGATCACTACACTCTCTGTGCTTTCTGACCCAATCACCACATCTGTTTCGTCTGATTCACATGACAGAAGATCAGAGTCTCTTGGAATTCCAGAGTCTGGAACGCGTGAGGCTCTTTCACTGAGAACAGAGCCAGATTCTTTTCTAATGGGGTATTCATTGATCATTTTTATTTCTTCATCTTCAGCAGTTTCCCCTTCTGTTGAGCCATGACCACTCGAGTCTGAATTCCTGCATTTGTTCCCAGTGTCTTTCTTTTCTCTAATGCCAACTAACCCCAGCCACTCTGCTGTATCTGGAGCTATACTGTTCTTGATGTTTTCATACTTTGGGCATTCATCAGACATGCACTCTTTAGTATTCGAATTTGGGAGAGTAGGAGGAATAGCAACTTCTTTTATCCCGCAAGCATTTACAACATCTTTTCTCTTATATCTCAGAATAATTCCAATAAGGCTTATAGCCAGTAGCAAGAAAACCACAAAGGAAATGCTGAAACTGATGGAAAGTATGTTTGCTGACATAACAGGGTAACCTTCTAGTGCTGTTGAAATGTTAACTCGAACAGTACAGGTTGATGACTTAGAGTCTAACTTTGGGCTTTGGGCTCTTACCACTAGCTCAATGATGTCATCATATTTCCTTGTGTTACTTCGTATCTTTTGAACACTTCTTGTTAAGTATATGACACCACTAGTTGTATTGACAGAGAAAAATTGTGAAGGCTTTGCAAGATTATAGTAGATCACTCCATCAAGTCCTTCATCCTTGTCTGATGCTCCCACGTTGCCTATAACTTGTCCAGGTTTGTTTTCTTGTGGTAAGTCAAATAAGTATTCGTCTTCCTGGAATATAGGTGGAAACTCATCCTGCCCCTCTATGTTGACATAAACCAGTACACAGGCTGTAGATTCACTTCTGTCTTTCACCTGAACAACAAGGCAATACTTCTTCTGTATCTCATAATCGATTTTGTGCTTGGTGTAAATATCTCCAGTTAACGAGTCTATGAAAAACTTATCTTGCTTTGGCTCATTTAGGCACATGGATTGAATAGAATAACTCAAGGCACCGAATGGTCCAGAATCTGAGTCAATGGCATTCGCTGTACACACTGGTGAGAAAGGCGGCATATTTTCAGATAGACTACAGCTTAGACTGTTAAACAAGAATCTTGGTGAAAAATCATTGTCGTCAAGCACTGTAATGTAGAGCCTTGTAAGTGCTTCATCATTTTTAGTTCCCCAAGCATTAGAAGCCTTTAAAACTAAAGCAAAGTTCATAACACTTTCATAATCCAGAGGCTTTGATAGAGCGACAGTCCCATTTTGAGAATCAACTGTGAAAATGTCTTCATCATTCCCAGAGATGATGCTATACTCTATATCAGCATTATCTCCACTGTCATAGTCAAAAGCTGATACTTTGGTTACTTCTACATTTATAGGATGATGTTCTCTGACACGAATCTGGTATTCTGGGTTGTAAAATTTTGGTGGATTGTCATTAGTATCAAGAACAGAAATCAAAACAGTGGCAGTAGAGCTCAAAGATGAGAATCCCCGGTCAGAAGCTAGCAAAACCAATGTGTGGGTGGTGTCTGTCTCATAGTCTAAATTCCCATTTAGTATTAGTTTCCCAATTACCACAAATGGAGGCTGGGAATGAATTCCAATGCTTTGCACGATGAACAGATTGTGTGCATTTCCACTGATGATGGAGAAATCAATATAAGCATTCTCATGTGTCCAATCCAAATCTGTAGCGGTAAAGGTAAGAATGTCCTCTCCACTTACAGCATCTTCACTCACATTGATTCGATACTCCTTCTCTGAAAATGAGGGAGCGTAGTTGTTTACATCATGAATCTGTAATTCCAGAATAGTAGTGGAAATTAAAGGAGGAATCCCACTATCCTTGGCTTCTATCAAAATAGGAATCATGGTACTCTTCTCTTTTATTCCCATCGGCATGTCTGTATGCACAGAACCTGAAACGACCAGATTAATAGGAGATTATTTATTTATTCAAATCACATTACTGCACTATGATCAAATAATAGAGTTTCCTTACAATGCTTCAGAAGTATGCACAAAAATCACAGAAGCCACATCAACTTTTTCAATAACAGTATCTGCTACTATTGGAAAAAGTAGCACTGAGGCCTTATAAATCTGGCATTCAGGTGATAACATTATGCGTACCTGTTTCTAATTTCATCTTCTTTTACCCTGTCTTCTATAGGGGTGTTAGCATGTAATTAAAAGAGCTCTGAGTTCAGCAAACTCTTCTTATGTAAAGTATATGTCAAGCATGTTCAAAGTCAGTGGAACTCACCGTACCTCAATGAACAGCTTGGCATGCTAAGGCCAATATTCACACTATAGACCTTTTCTTTATTAAAGCACAAAAAAAAGACTGATTCAAAATCAGAGTCATCAACTTTTTAACAGTTTTTACAGATCCATTAGGAAAGAAAAATGTGTTTTATAATCAGTTGCTATCAGGATTATTAGCTGTCATGTGATCTGTGCAAAGCTTTAAATTCCATCAAAGAAAATGGAAATAGAGATGAAAAAAAACCAATGTCACCCTGCGTTCCTGCCTTTTCTCCTCTTCATCTGTATTGTGGATGGCTATGGCGAGCCACCGTCTGCCATGCGCAGTACAGATTTTTTTCTCCAATATTAATCCTCCCTGTATCTGCGCCGCAAGGCGATGATGCAGAATCCGGGACCTTCAGCAATGTTAATTCCTATCAGCAATTTTGAGCAGTTGCAAGTGTCATGGTGCCGTCACTTGCAGAGCCCTGGACTCCGCGCACTGAACGCTTCATAGCTCCTCCCCTCTACATCTCCTGATCGGATGCTAGAATCATAACTCAAAGTGGAGGAGATGAAATTGTCTCCACGGCACTTTCAATTGCTAAGTATTAGAGATGAGCGAGCACCAAAATGCTCGAGTGCTCGTTACTCGAGTCGAACTTTCAGTGATGCTCGAGATTTCGTTTTGAGTAACAAACCCCATTGAAGTCAATGGGCGACTTGAGCATTTTTGTATATCGCCGATGCTCGCTAAGGTTTTCATTTGTGAAAACCTGGGAAATTCAAGAAAGTGATGGGAACGACACAGAAACGGATAGGGCAGGCGAGGGGCTACATGTTCGGCTGCATCTCAAGTTCCCAGGTCCCACTAGTAAGCCACAATAGTGGCAAGAGTGAGACCCCCCCCCCGCACTGTCAGCATCAAGATCGTTCTCCTCTGCCACAGCTGTAACAGCTGTGGCAGAGAAGAACGATGTTAGCCCATTGAATTCAATGGAGCCGGCAATACAGCCGGCTCCATTGAAAGCAATGGGCTGCCGGCGATTGCGGGATGAATTGTCGGGAAGGGCTTAAATATATAAGCCCTTCCCTGCAATTCATCCAGAAATGTGTAAAAATAAAAAATATATATACTCACCTTGTCCCGGCAGAACGATGTTAGCCCATTGAATTCAATGGAGCCGGCAATACAGATCTCACTCACCCACCCATTCATGAATTTATGAATGGGTGAGTGACTGCTGCCTCTCATTGGCTCAGCGGGACCAATCAGATTGGTCCCTGTGCTGAGCCAATGAGAGGCAGCAGTCACTCACCCATTCATGAATTCATGAATGAGTGTGTGAGATCTGCCTCTGATTGGTCAGGCTATTGGAAGGCAGAGACACATCCTTCTGAGAAAAGGAATAGTAGCATCCAGTCACCAATTTATTCATAAATATTCAGGAGGAATAACAGAGGATCAAAACAACACAGAGTTACGGAATTAGAAAAGATGCATCTTAATGATCATTTCATGGGAAATAAAAGTATTTGCTTGAGAGGTGGGGAGGGTTGAAAAGAGTGAACTGTCTGTTTATCAGTAGAGATGAGCGAGCATACTCGTCCGAGCTTGATGCTCGTTCGAGTATTAGGGTGCTCGAGATGCTCGTTACTCGAGACGAGCACCACGCGGTACTCGTCTCGATTAAACGAGCACTGACCATTGAATTCAATGGACCCGGCAATACAGCCAATCAGAGGCAGCCCTCACTCACCCATTCATGAATTCATGAATGGGTGTGAGTGAGGGATGCCTCTGATTGGTCAGGCTGTGACCAATCAGAGGCAGCTCATTCAGCAGGCGGGGATTTTAAATCCCCGGCTGCTGAATACTACTCACAGCTGTTCAGAGCAGTTCAGGAGGACTGCCGCCGGCCGTGCTGAACTCCGTCTGCCGGAACCAGTGAGTATATATATTTTTTTTATTTTTACACATTTCTGGATGAATTGCAGGGAAGGGCTTATATATTTAAGCCCTTCCCGATAATTCATCCCGCGCTCGCCGGCCGTCCATTGCTTTCTATAGAGCCGGCTGTATTGCCGGCTCCATTGAATTCAATGGTCAGTGCTCGTTTAATCGAGACGAGTACCGCGTGGTGCTCGTCTCGAGTAACGAGCATCTGGAGCACCCTAATACTCGAACGAGCATCAAGCTCGGATGAGTATGCTCGCTCATCTCTACTAAGTATTAAAACTTCTATTTCTGACTTATACAGTTTGCTTGATCATCAACACGGGTATGCTCTAACTGCTTTCCCCATCACCCAACTGTTGGTTGTCAGCATTTTTGAAGGTCCAAACTACTGACAGACTCCCTTCAAGACAAGACTGTAAATATATAGCCATCTCTACACTGAAAAATGTATATATCCAGTTCACTAAAATATGAGATTTTATTGTTTTTATCTGTTATATATACATAACAAAATGTTTCCTATTTGAGTAAAGAAAACCTTTGCAGGGCCCCTGTGCAAACATACCTGTCATCCAGTTTCGTATGGCGCAGCACTCAGAGTGTTAAATAAATTACCATATATACTTGAGTATAAGCCTAGTTTTTCAGCACATTTTTTTATGTTGAAAAAGCCCCCCTCGGCTTATACTCGAGTGAGGTACAAAAAAACCAAGAACAAAAAACCCGTAATACTCATCTCCCAGTCTACGTCTGTGTCCCTGGCTTGAGAATTCTCCCCACTGTCATCTCCCTGCTCAGCTTTGAATTCCCCCAACCTCAGCGCTCGATCCAATCACAGCGCTTACTTACACAGCACTGATGGCGGGGGAATTCAAAGCCGAGCAGGGAGATGACAGTGGGGAGAATTGTCAAGCAACCTGCCGCATCGCCGGGGAGACCATTGTGTCGGGGACACAGACGCCGGTTGAGAGGTGAGTATTGCATTCTTTTTACCTACTATATACTCTAGTATAGCTTGAGTCAATAAGTTTTACCATTCTTTTGTGGTAAAACTTATTGACTCGGCTTATTCTTGGGTCGGCTTATACTCGAGTATATACGGTATATAAAATTACGCACCAATTCGTATTTGCAATGCACCAATTGATTTGGTAAGCAATCTCATCAGTACAATTAGGAAAACATACTCATATAATCTTGATCTAATTGCAAAGATCAAATCCATTGAGTCAAGTCAATCTATTAAATAAACTTAAAGAAGACCTATCAGAAGTGAAACTGGATCTTCACTGATTCCATTCCTGGTCTTTGTTCTAGCAATTCTAAACCCATTCACCTGCAATTGTTCCCATTAGTTTCGGAGCCTGATGCTAGTTAATTGTAATGTGGACAGTGTCAATGAAATGTCCCCTCAGTTATTTATACTGGGCGGTGGACATGACTGGTATTGGGCTTCTAAACTAATGGGAGCGATTGAAGGCAAAAATGGTGTTAAAACCTAAGCAAAAAAAGCACAGAAAAGTCGGCTATAAAAGTATGCAGCCAGTTTCACTTGTGAGATAAGTCCTCTTTAATATCCTTAATATTAAATATATGCTTAATATACATAATTTGACATAGACTTATGTCTCCTGCCAACAATTTGCAAACCCTAAACATACTGAGCATATATAGATGAATTTACATACCAGTAGTTGGATTCATTGTAAATCCTTTAAGTGGAGAAATAATTCTATACGAAAGAGGGCCATACATCTCAGAGTCTCTGTCTGTGGCAGATACTGTCATGATATATGTATCGGCTGCAGTCAGCTCAGGTATTGATGCCTTTGGGACAAACAGCAAGAGAAAATAGTCAAATGGAACTCCAGCGCAATCAGCTTTCACCAGTAAATTCAAGAAAGAACTTTTATTTGATACCTAAAGGAATACATACCCGTCCTGCGGTGTTTTTGTTGCTGATCTATGCATGGGATTAAAAGATTGTATTAACTGTATGGTATTTCCAATATACCTTGTGATTTATTAAAGCCCTCAACTGAAGATTTGGATTTAGATGGCATCAGATTCTGAGTAATCTTGTGATGTTGAGTGCTTGGGTGTAATTTTATACTAATAGAAGCAAGGCTTCGCACGGTATCTCTGTCTATATTGGCTTCTCATGAAGCTACGGCTGACATGCCATTGTAAATATACCCAATGTTCCAGTATTCTGCATACTTTCATCACTTTGATTGACTCTGTAGTTATTTGTACAACTTTTTTCCCACTTTTGCTTTATGAGTCCATCAATCTATCTATAGTGTGTCAGTATAATGTATATATATTCAGACACCAAATAGTCTTAATGTAAGGTCGTAAAATGTATGGCAGAACAGTAAGTTTTACGTTGGTTGGACACAGTTTTTAGGAGAATTTCACTTTATTTGGTATTTTATTCTGATATTTCACACCAGTATAATAGATGTTGGGTGTACAATACGAATGGAAACGACTTCAGTACTCGTTGAAATTATCAACCAGCTTTCACAGACCTTGAATGGCAATTCTGTCCTTGCGTTGTTGTGAAATGAAAATGTATTAACCCTTTCCAATACAATTTGCATCCTGGTTTTCCTAGGGGGCTTACCCTTTTTCTGCTGTTATACAACAGCGCTATATGTTGGCTAAAGCCAGTACTGCATGAGGTGACATGTTGGATAGGCTCCAACAGCAGAGAGGCTGGCAATATACAGTAAGAGAACCCCAACGGACGTCTTCCAACATCGGAGCTGTACAGCCTTAAAGGGGTTGTCCCGCGGCAGCAAGTGGGTCTATACACTTCTGTATGGCCATATTAATGCACTTTGTAATATACATTGTGCATTAATTATGAGCCATACAGAAGTTATAAAAAGTTTTATACTTACCTGCTCCGTTGCTAGCGTCCTCGTCTCCATGGTGCCGACTAATTTTCGCCCTCCGATGGCCAAATTAGCCGCGCTTGCGCAGTCCAGGTCTTCTCCTGTTCTCTATGGGGCTCCGTGTAGCTCCGTGTAGCTCCGCCCCGTCACGTGCCGATTCCAGCCAATCAGGAGGCTGGAATCGGCAGTGGACCGCACAGAAGAGCTGCAGTCCACGGAGGCAGAGGATCCCGGCGGCCATCTTCACAGGTAAGTATAGAAGTCACCGGAGCGCGGGGATTAAGGTAAGCGCTCCGGTGAGCTTTCTGTACGTCCCTGCATCGGGGTTGTCTCGCGCCGAACGGGGGGGGGGGGTTGAAAAAAAAAAAAACCCGTTTCGGCGCGGGACAACCCCTTTAAATCATAATGTCTTCAGAGGTCAGACAATGGATTGGAAAGGGTTAAACACAGATTTTATAACATTAATACGGTTTCAGGTGAGTGTTTTTAAATACGTCTGTAATACGAATATGTATTATGGACATGTTACAGACGACATTACAAGTGTATGTCATCAGTATTTGCCTCCATATTGTTTTTATTTTCTAGTTGGCAATTACTGATCTGTATTTTCCCAATAGAAAATAAATAGAAATACGGAGGCAGAAACACAAATAGACACGGACAAAGTACGGAGCTAAAATATGCTTGTCTGAAAGTGGCTGTATAGGCAGTGCAACAGCTGATCTAAAGGGGAAATTCATTATGTCTATGCATCAGAATCGTCACTTTTTGCCCTGTTGCACTTCTTTCACTACTTTGCAAAAGTGGTGAGAAAAGTTAGTGGGTTTAGCGGAGGGTGTGTGGCCTTCCACAGTTCAAAATATTAACTCTAATGCTCGCCAGAAACATGCATTAATTATAGCGCAAATCTACTTTCACTTATACGGGAAGCCTCCTTCCAGCCTCCTCACTCCATTACAATGACACATTCTGAGGAGCAGGCAGACTCCCAGGAACTGTTCTCGGGCCCCTGCCCAGATTGGGCAGCAATGGTTCCTATCCCACCGGAGGAGTTTGTCGTGACCATTGCCAAACCTTTGGAAAGTTCCCGGGGTCCGGGGGATGAGGCTGGGGACTTCTGGCAACTGTCTCAAGAACTTTCAGTGGGTGAGGAGGACGATGACGATGACACACAGTTGTCTATCACTCAGGTAGTAGTAATTGGAGTAAGTCCGAGGGAGGACTGCACAGAGGATTCGGAGGAAGAGCAGCAGGACGATGAGGTGACTGACCCCACCTGGTTTGCTAAGCCTACTGAGGTCTTCAGAGGGGGAGGCAAGTGCAGCAGCAGGGCAGGTTGGAAGAGGCAGTGCGGTGGCCAGGGGTAGAGGCAGGGCCAGACCGAATAATCCACCAACTGTTTCCCAAAGCGCCCCCTCGCGCCATGCCACCCTGCAGAGGCCGAGGTGCTCAAAGGTCTGGCAGTTTTTCACTGAGAGTGCAGACGACCGACAAACAGTGGTGTGCAACCTTTGTCGCGCCAAGATCAGCCGGGGAGCCACCACCACCAGCCTCACCACCACCAGCATGCGCAGGCATATGATAGCCAAGCACCCCACAAGGTGGGACGAAGGCCGTTCACCGCCTCCGGTTTGCACCACTGCCTCTCCCCCTGTACCCCAACCTGCCACTGAGATCCAACCCCCCTCTCAGGACACAGACACGACCGTCTCCCGGCCTGCACCCACACCCTCACCTCCGCTGTCCTTGGCCCCATCCACCAATGTCTCTCAGCGCACCGTCCAGCCGTCGCTAGCGCAAGTGTTTGAGCGTAAGTGCAAGTACGCTGCCATGCACCCGCACGCTCAAGCGTTAAACGTGCACATAGCCAAATTGACCAGCCTGGAGATGCTGCCGTATAGGCTTGTGGAAACGGTGGCTTTCAAAAACATGATGGCGGCGGCGGCCCGGCGCTATTCGGTTCCCAGTCGCCACTACTTTTCCCGATGTGCCGTCCCAGCCCTGCACGACCACGTCTCCCGCAACATTGTACGCGCCCTCACCAACGCAGTTACTGCCAAGGTCCACTTAACAACGGACACGTGGACAAGCACAGGCGGGCAGGACCACTATATCTCCCTGACGGCACATTGGGTGAATTTAGTGGCGGCTGGGACCGAGTCAGAGCCTGGGACCGCTCACATCCTACTCACCCCCAGAATTGCGGGCCCCAGCTCGGTGCTGGTATCTGCGGCGGTGTATGCTTCCTCCACTAAACCACCCTCCTCCTCCTACGCAACCTCTGTCTTGCAATCAAGATGTGTCAGCAGCAGCACGTCGCCAGCAGTCGGTGTCGCGCGGGGTGGCAGCACAGCGGTGGCCAAGCGTCAGCAGGCCGTGCTGAAACTACTCAGCTTAGGAGAGAAGAGGCACACGGCCCACGAACTGCTGCAGGGTCTGACAGAGCAGACCGACCACTGGCTTTCGCCGCTGAGCCTCCAACCGGGCATGGTCGTGTGTGACAACGGCCGTAACCAGGTGGCGGCTCTGCAGCTCGGCAGCCTCACGCACGTGCCATGCCTGGCCCACGTCTTTAATTTGGTGGTTCAGCGGTTTCTGAAAAGCTACCCACGCTTGTCAGACCTGCTCGGAAAGGTGCGCCGGCTCAGTGCACATTTCCGCAAGTCCAACACGGATGCTGCCACCCTGCGCACCCTGCAACATCGGTTTAATCTGCCAGTGCACCGACTGCTGTGCGACATGCCCACACGGTGGAACTCTACGCTCCACATGTTGGCCAGGGTCTATGAGCAGCGTAGAGCTATAGTGGAATACCAACTCCAACATGGGCGGCGTAGTGGGAGTCAGCCTCCTCAATTCTTTACAGAAGAGTGGGCCTGGTTGGCAGACATCTGCCAGGTCCTTGTAAACTTTGAGGAGTCTACCCAGATGGTGCAATCATTAGCATCACCATTCCTCTGCTATGCCTCTTGAGAAGTTCCCTGCAAAGCATAAAGGCAGACGCTTTGCGCTCGGAAACGGAGGCGGGGGAAGACAGTATGTCGCTGGATAGTCAGAGCACCCTCCTGTCTATATCTCAGCGCGTTGAGGAGGAGGAGGGGGAGGAGCATGAGGAGGAGGGGGAAGAGACAGCTTGGCCTACTGCTGAGGGTACCCATGCTGCTTGCCTGTCATCCTTTCAGCGTGTATGGCCGGAGGAGGAGGAGGAGGAGGAGGAGGATCCTGAAAGTGATCTTCCTAGTGAGGACAGCCATGTGTTGCATACAGGTACCCTGGCACACATGGCTGACTTCATGTTAGGATGCCTTTCTCGTGACCCTCGCGTTACACGCATTCTGGCCACTACGGATTACTGGGTGTACACACTGCTCGACCCACGGTATAAGGAGAACCTTTCCACTCTCATACCTGAAGAGGAAAGGGGTTCGAGAGTGATGCTATACCACAGGACCCTGGCGGACAAACTGATGGTAAAATTTCAATCCGACAGCGCTAGTGGCAGAAGGCGCAGTTCCGAGGGCCAGGTAGCAGGGGAGGCGCAGAGATCAGGCAGCATGTACAGCACAGGCAGTATAACACTCTCTAAGGCCTTTGACAGCTTTATGGCTCCCCAGCAAGACTGTGTCACTGCTCCCCAGTCAAGGCTGAGTCAGCGGGAGCACTGTAAAAGGATGGTGAAGGAGTACGTAGCCGATCGCACGACCGTCCTCCGTGACGCCTCTGCCCCCTACAACTACTGGGTGTCGAAGCTGGACACGTGGCCTGAACTCGCGCTGTATGCCCTGGAGGTGCTTGCTTGTCCTGCGGCTAGCGTCTTGTCAGAGAGGGTGTTTAGTGCGGCTGGGGGAATCATCACAGATAAGCGTACCCGCCTGTCAACCGACAGTGCCGACAGGCTTACACTCATCAAGATGAACAAAGCCTGGATTTCCCCAGACTTCTCTTCTCCACCAGCGGACAGCAGCGATACCTAAACAATACGTAGGCTGCACCCGCGGATGGAAGCATCATTCTCACCATAAAAAAAGACCTTTTAGCTTCATCAATCTGTGTATTATATTCATCCTCCTCCTCCTGCTCCTCCTCCTGAAACCTCACGTAATCACGCCGAACGGGCAATTTTTCTGAGGCCCACAAGGCTCAGTCATATAACTTTTGTAAACAATGTTTATACGTTTCAATTCTCAATAAAGCGTTGAAACTTGCATCTGAACCAATTTTTATTTTAACTGGGCCGCCTACAGGCCTAGTTACAAATTAAGCCACATTAACCAAAGCGATTAATGGGTTTCACCTGCCCTCTTGGTTGGGCATGGGCAATTTTTCTGAAGTACATTTGTACTGTTGGTACACCAATTTTTTTGGGCCCTCGCCTACATTGTAATCCTAGTAATTTTTAGCCCAACTGCATTAAAGCTGACGTTACCTCAGCTGTGCTGGGCACTGCAATGGGATATATTTATGTACCGCCGGTGGCTTCCTGGGACCCACCTATGCTGTCGGTCCAAACAGAGTGGTAACTGCATGTGTCCACTTCTAAAGAACCCCAGTCTGACTGGGGCATGCAGTGTGGGCCGAAGACCACCTGCATTAAACCTGACGTTACCTCAGCTGTGATGGGCACTGCAATGGGATTTATTTATGTACCGCCGGTGGGTTCCAGAGAGTCACCCATGCTGCCGGTCCACACGGAGTTGTAACTGCATGTGTCCACTTCTAAAGAACCCCAGTCTGACTGGGGCATGCAGTGTGGGCCGAAGACCACCTGCATTAAACCTGACGTTACCTCAGCTGTGATGGGCACTGCAATAGGATTTATTTATGTACCGCCGGTGGGTTCCAGGGAGCCACCCATGCTGTCGGTCCACACTGAGTTGTAACTGCATGTGTGTTCTTCTAAAGAACCCCAGTCTGACTGGGGCATGCAGTGTGGGCCGAAGACCACCTGCATTAAACCTGGCGTTACCTCAGCTGTGATGGGCACTGCAATAGGATTTATTTATGTTCCGCCGGTGGGTTCCAGGGAGCCACCCATGCTGTGGGTCCACAGGGACTTCACATTAGGGATTTGTACCTGCCAGTGTCTATGTATTAAAAACCCCAGTCTGACTGGGGCATGCACTGTGGGCCGAAGACCACCGGCATTAAACCTTACGCTACCTCAGCTGTGCTGGGCACTGCAATGGGATATATTTATGTACCGCCGGTGGCTTCCTGGGACCCACCAATGCTGTCGGTCCACACGGAGTTGTAACTGCATGTGTCCACTTCTAAAGAACCCCAGTCTGACTGGGGCATGCAGTGTGGGCCGAAGCCCACCTGCATTAAACCTGACATTACCTCAGCTGTGATGGGCAATGGGATTTATTTATGTACAGCCGGTGGGTTCCAGGGAGCCACATATACTGTGGGTGCACACGGAATTCCCATTGCGGAGCTGTACCTGCCTGTGACTATTTATAAAAAACCCCGGTCTGACTGGGGCATGCAGACACCTTGACAGAATGAATAGTGTGTGGCACATGGGTTCCCCATTGCTATGCCCACGTGTGCAGCTCCTGATGGAGGTGGCACAGGATTGGATTTCTCATTACTTCTGTACAGCATTATGGGCTATCGCCCCGCCCCTCTTAAAGAGGGTCGCTGCCTAGCCGTGCCAACCCTCTGCAGTGTGTGCCTGCGGTTCCTCCTCATGGCAGACGCGCTTATAAATAGACATGAGGGTGGTGTCGCATGAGGGCAGCTGAAGGCTGCGCAGGGACACCTTGGTGTGCGCTGTGGACACTGGGTCATGCGGGGGGGGGGGGGTTGGGCAGCATGTAACCCAGGAGAAGTGGCAGCGGAGTGTCATGCAGGCAGTGATTATGCTTTGTTGGAGGTAGTGTGGTGCTTAGCTAAGGTATGCATTGCTAATGAGGGTTTTTCAAAAGTAAAACTTGTTGGGAGGGGGGGGGGGCACTCTTGCCGCTATTGTGGCTTAATAGTGGGACCTGGGAACTTGAGATGCAGCCCAACATGTAGCCCCTCGCCTGCCCTATCCATTGTTGTGTCGTTCCCATCACTTTCTTGAATTGCCCAGATTTTCACAAATGGAAACCTTAGCAAGCATCGGCGATATACAAAAATGCTCGAGTCGCCCATTGACTTCAATGGGGTTCGTTACTCAAAACGAACCCTCGAGCATCGCGAAAATTTTGTCCCGAGTAACGAGCACCCGAGCATTTTGGTGCTCGCTCATCTCTAATGTTAGCCCATTGAATTCAATGGAGCAGGCAATACAGCCAGCTCCATTGAAAGCAATGGGCTGCCGGCGATCGCACAATGAATTTTTGGGAAGGGCTTAAATATATAAGCCCTTCCCTGCAATTCATCCAGAAATGTGTAAAAATAAAAAAAATATATATACTCACCTGGTCCCGGCAGACGGAGTTCAGCTGCGGCCAGCTGGCAGTTCTCCTGAACTGCTCTCTGTAGTATTCCGCAGCCGGGGATTTAAAATCCCCGCCTGCTGAATGAGCTCCCTCTGATTGGTCACAGCCTGACCAATCAGAGGCAGATCTCACTCACACCCATTCATGAATTCATGAATGGGTGAGTGAGTGCTGCCTCTGATTGGCTCAGCGCAGCTCTCAGCTGAATGACAGCAGTTCAGCACCACAGTGCAGGGGACAGCAGCAGAAGACGCGGCTGTGCCCCGGCAGCTGTAGGGAGGTGAGTATCTATTTTTTTGGTTTTTTAAATCACTTTTAATTCATTTCCAGGGAATGGCTTATATGTAAAGCCCTTCCCTGAAAAAGAATTCAGGTGTGCCAGCGGACCATTGTCTTCAATGGAGTCGCCGGCAGCAGCAGCGGCTCCATTGAAAAGAATGCCTGCATTTTTATTATTTTTTACACTAAAATCTTTCTTTTTCAGGTAAGGGCTTATATTTTTAAGCCCTTCCCGAAAATTCATCCCGCGCTCGCCGGCAGCCCATTGCTTTCAATGGAGCTGGCTGTATTGCCGGCTCCATTGAATTTAATGGGCTAACATCGTTCTTCTCTGCCACAGCTGTTACAGCTGTGGCAGAGGAGAACAATCTTAATGCTGACATAATTTATATTTTTGTATTTTTACACATTTTAGGATGATTTTCAGGTAAGGGCTTCTATTTTTAAGCCCTTCCCGAAAATTCATCCCGCGCTCGCCGGCAGCCCATTGCTTTCAATGGAGCCGGCTGTATTGCTGGCTCCATTGAATTCAATGGGCTAACATCGTTCTTCTCTGCCACAGCTGTTACAGCTGTGGCAGAGGGAGAATGATCGTTATGCTAACAGTGGGTGGGGGGGGTTCTCACTCTTGCCACTATTGTGGCTTAATAGTGAGACCTCGGAGCCCGAAATGCAGCCCTGCATGTTGCTCCTCGCCTGCCCTATCCATTTCTGTGTTTTTTACATGACTTTGGTGATTTGCTAAGATTTTCACAAATGAAAACCTTAGCGGAGCACCAGTCATATACAAAAATGCTTGAGTCGCTCATTGACTTCAATGGGGTTCGTTACTCGAAACGAACTCTCGAGCATCACTGAAAGTTCGACTCGAGTAACGAGCACCCGAGCATTTTGGTGCTCGCTCATCTCTAATTGCCAGTCTTCAATAAATTCCCCCCAATATCTAACAAAGAAGCATTTAGCCCACGGCGACTAAGAGTAGAGTATTACATCTGCATTCATATTTCTAAGCAATTTTATATGAAAAAAAAACTGAATGTATTTGAATAGCAAGTAGAGATGAGCGAGTATACTTGCTAAGGCACATTACTCAACAAGTAGTGCCTTAGCCGAGTATCTCCCCGCTCGTCTCTAAAAATTCAGGGGCCGGCGCGGGTGACAGGTGAGTTGCGGCAGGGAGCGGGGGGGGGGGGGGGGGGGGAGAGGGAGAGAGAGATCTCCGCTCTGTTCCTCCCCGCTCCCCCCACCGCTCCCCGCCCCCCGCCGGCCCCCAAATTTTTAGATACGAGCGGGGAGATACTCGGCTAAGGCACTACTCGCTCGAGTAATGTGCCTTAGCGAGTATACTCGCTCATCTCTAATATAAATACATTCTTTTTAACTCTAGGCTTTCAAACATTTAGGAACCCCTGAGTGTCTTTTCGCAAATCTGGCTATTAAATTAGTAATTTTTTAAGTTTGAGGAAAACAAGCTGCTGGTGTTCAGTTCATCATGATGGATTACTCATGTAATAACACACCTCTTAGTGCATTGCAACGTTACTGTGTCTCCTACTACCTACTGTCCAAAAGAAACAGGGCTTCAAATTATTTTGAGACTACTTTATCATTACAAAAGTCATATGAATGGCCCACTTATATTTTATAAAATATATTCTTCGTTAAATATTTTCATTGTGCTGAAAGACTTCTGTATTCAATTAAATTGTCAGAAGAATACACGTGCATAAATGTTCTTGTATGACCCATTAGTCAAAATATGAGGTCCTTGTGAGTCAGCAAATCCGGATTAGTAGCCCAGCAATAAAACAACCAGTCAAAACTTGATATGACTCATAATTAAACAAAGAGTAATGATGGGCATAAGATTACGGTTCAACTGGCCTCCAGTGTAACATTACACACTCTGGAATTACAGATGTTAGACTATGAACAATGCATTGAGGCCGATCTGTCTAGAAGAACATGCTAGATATACAGCACTACATTCTCAGGATATTCTTATTCCTGTCTCTGGAAAAAATACAGTTATTTCACTTTTTCTTTCCCAAATATATACAGTTAAATTGTATTATAGAATAACAGCTTTCATTATAGGACTGTGCTACTTATAGGATCATGTGATAATGGGGCTGAAAGAGTTGATAGTGTGGCCGATAAGTTATATCCACCTTTTATCTTTTGGCTCTATTGCCTATAATCTAACTAAAAAGTCATATGACAAAAATCACTTAAGGGGTATTCTCAAGATCACATTGGTTGCTCAGTGTGTTCGATATCTGAAATGATTAAGCCTTGTAAATCAATTTTTTGAAAATGCACCAGTCCTGAATTCTCATCCCCTAAACATCCCATCCCCACTCTCTGTTTATCTTTGGTTACTCCTGAACATGACCTCTAGTAGTTCTTCACTCTGGTTAAGCACTACTGCTTAGTTTATCCCTGTCTTTACTCCTCTGTCTTTGCCTTCAGCACACACAGTGAGCATGTACATAGCAGGCTTTATCTCTGCTCTCTCTTCCCTGTGTTCAGTAAGCACAGCTCAGCTCTACCTCCTCTCCATGGACAGATGGTCTTATAAGGGTTGTGCAAGATAAGTTTTGCAGAGCTATATCCTACTCCCCTTCTCATACTGTGTAAATATTGTCTCTTGCTCTTTATAAGGGGGTGGACAAAGGGTTCACCTGCTCCAATTAACCTTTTCAGTGCTCAGACAGAGTCATGCTAATGGTAAGTGCATAGAGGTGGGACATGCTGGCAGCCAGGAGGCAATGCAGGGTGTTTCTGGGAATTGTAGTTTCCCAGTTAGAAATTCTAGTCACAAGGGCTGATCAGCAGGACCACACAGTTTGCTTAGTGATGAACGTCTCACCAATGGAAGTAGCAGAGCGTAAATAGGTAGAATGGAGGCACATAGTGATTTCATTTGGGCATGTGGCATTACAATATTAGGAAGACACTTGGCTTTTGACAAAAATGTTGGACTGTGGGATAACCCCTTTAAAGAGGTTGTCCCGCAAAAAGAAGTTATCCATGATACATAGGATATCTGATAACTATGTAATTGGTGGGGGTTTGGCCCCTGGGACTCACACCAATCTTGAGAATGGGGATCCTGAGTGTCCTCAAATAAAAGGATTAATGGTCTTCCATGGGCACAACCAATCCATTCCTTGCAATGGGATTACTGGAGAAAGATGAGTTCTTTCCAGCAGTCTCATTGAAATGTATGTAGCGGCAGCGCACATACTCCAATGCTGCTTCATTTATTCGGGGACCTTTGGGACCCTTGTTTACATAGTTAGTGGACGTTCCACTAGTTGGTCCCCCACTGATAAGATAGCTATAGTATCCCTTATCCTGTGGATTGGAGTAAACATTCAATCTTGGTACAAAATCTTTAAGCTTTATGTGATGCTTGATGTTCCAGACTTGCAGTGATATAGGTTTCAATATGATAAACATTCATAACTTTTTAAGTTATGGAAATTATCCTATTAAGTTTGTAGGAAAGAATGGGACATGCAACTATATATAGAAGCCTCAGTTGTGACACATATGAGATACTAGACATGACACACCTTCCATTTGACTATGTCAAAGGCTAACTCCTAACTTCTCAGAAGTGGTTATTAGACCTGGAACGAATTTCTCAAGGACTTACCTTATAGATATCTTTAGTAAATAATGGAGGATTATCATTAACATCTAGAATAAAAACTATGAGTTCCGCTTCAGCCAGATGCAGCAAATCAGAGGCCTGAATCCTTAAATGATATTGAGATGTTTCTTCATAATCCAAGACACCGATGAGAGTTACAACTCCTGACCATTTGTCAATGGCAAACTTCATCCCAGGATTTCCATCTTCAGTAAAACTATATGATACATTTGGTGTTAGATCCACATCATTGGCTGATATGCAAGCTACATGGTAGCCTGGGGCAGCATCTGAAATGTGCAATGAAACACAACTTTACCCATGACAGCTTAAAAAATCTTTAAACATGAAAGGGCAACTCCAACAAAAACATATTTCTTCCATCATTCCTCCTCACCCCCCAATTGTCTGTCACACACTGGAAGTATCCTAAATATATTGCAATCGCTTGCATGTAGTGCAGAGTCCTTTTTGATACAAATCAGGTACCAGCTTGATTCTGAGATTTATCCCTGCTTTTTCTTTCACTAGTCTGTGCTGCTATCAATCCCATGGCGCATCAGTACAACATCACTGGACCAGCTAGAGCTTGTACCACCTCTGCCTGCTGGGAGGACATTGTAATTATCACTACTCTGTATATTCACCTAAATAAGCTACAGACCATAAAGAAATAGTCAGGAGGCTTAACTATTATCTTCTTCACTGTAACTGTGTGATCATCAGCAGTAACTGTGATAGACGTGTCTGTGTTCCCCTCTAAGGATCTTGTGTGGTAAAGTTCATCACAAAAGAATTATGCTGAGTGAAGAACTGACTCTTTGAGAGGAACATAAAGCCAAGTAAATCTCAGAAGGTCACATTGAGATCACATGAGGAGAAGAACTCAATGAGTTGCAGAAAGAAAGGAATAATTAAACAAGGTAATACTAGCCGACTTATTTATACAGGGGAGATAATGAATGAAAAAAGTCATCAGCATGGCTCTTTAAGAATATAAACTTCTTAAAACTTATCTTCCTTTTCTTACATTTGACTTAGGCGCTATGTCTTATAATTCTGTCCTTACTGTAGTGCAAGTCAGTTCAACATGTACTGATTTTATGATGACCTTGTGCTTATATACAGCATCTTACTATTTCTGAGCACATAGCGCTGCAGTGTAAAGCATGCGGGAAGGATATGGCAGCAGCATCTCAAGACACTGATAAAATAGGAGATTTGTTTTAGACTACTTTAAACTCCCAACAGAAATGCACCTAATCTATTAAGTAAGCTGTTAATCAAGTAATATCAATTTACTAACTTCAATGGGATTTTCTTAATGCTTGATATTTTTTCATGGGGTTGCAAAGTTTATGATGACAAAGAAAGAAATATGAATTTCCAATCCGCTGCAAAGCTTTTCTGATGACATACCTTCAGGAATAAATGCAGCTTCCAGAGGAGGTATTGTAGGGGCATTGTCATTGATATCAATAACTAATACTGTTACTGTGCTTGTTGCAGAAAGGCTTGGGGACCCCCTATCAGCAGCTTGGAGAACCAGCCTGTAAGTACAAGCAGTGAAAATTACAATAAAAATCACAATATTCTCAATACATACTAGAGACATTTACAAATATTAATATTTCAGCATGACGGCTAATAACGGCTAATAACAATGTTATCAGCACTGCCCGCGGAGAACTCAGCATACGGTCCCTGCTATCACGAACAATGGATTTCATGCTCACATGAAATCCATCGTTCAGCAGAAAAGCAAATGATGGTAAGATTTAGACACAGTTATCGCTCAAAAGCCATCATTTGGATGAATTTTGAGTGATAATCTTTGCGTCTAAATGGGCCTTAAATCTCAGTAGGAGATCCATCAGTGAGGATTAAATGATGGCTACATTTCCATCAGTCCTTTCCTCTCCTGAACCTTCTTATCAACTAATTTATGATCACAACAAAGTTTATCTTTGTTTGGGTCATAAATTAGCTGATAAAACCTACAGTGCCCCATTGGCAGTCACGTGTACATGCGATGACTATTGCCTGAATTCACGATTTCTAGCAATTATTTTTGGTAATATTTGACCCAGTGTTAAGGTACCTTTAGACTGCAGTTTCTATATACAGTGACATGTAGAAGCTGCAGAAGACAAACAGTGCAAAATGTTTCCGAAAACTCTATTCAAAAATGACTGTCAGTCCAAAATACATGCATTTAGGTGAAAAAGTGCCCCCAAACATATCTATAGCCTTTAAAAGGGTTGCTCACATTAGAAAGAAAAGGTTTGTTTTTTGTCCAGAAACATAGTCGCACATGTCTATGGTCTGTCTCTGGTATTACAGTGATGCCCCAATCACTTGAGTACCAATTTATAGACAAGCATGACTGTTTCTGTAGTCTATTACTTCTCTAATACCTCCCCTTTTCCACCGGTGGTAACTCTGTATTCATTAACCTCTTAAGCTCCTCTAACAAACATAGCCTTTTAACTGCGGTGCCACACAAGCTATTCTGAATGGTCCACATATAGTTAAAAGATGCCACTCAGTAACCTTCTGGCCATATGAGAGTGAACATGAGCCACCTAAGCTGCTGGGCCTGGTAGTTTGCTATGCTGCTATCTTGCTAGTTATAATGTGTCATCGTTATTGACATAGCATGCCCACCATGAAATCATTTCACACAGTGCAATCTTGCTGACACAGAACACATGGAATCATTTTTGGTATTTATTGACTGTTTTGTAAAAAAATCTGAAATATGTTAACAAAAACAGTTAATTTTGCCAATCACATTATTTGGCTCAATAATTGAGTTTTAATACCAAATCTTATTGCCAAGGAACCTGATTTTTCTGGGAAGCAATATCAATATGGGACAGCTTCACACAGTTGGAGGCAGGAGGTCAGTCTCCGCTAGTGTTAAATTCACCCACCACTGGGCATCACATTGAATTAGCTTCTGCCAGCAATTATTAACACTAGTTCTTGTTCTCTCCCCAATGTCCACCCTGAAAAAAAATATGTTTGATTCCAAAGTCTTCGAAGAAATCGAGATTGTGGGAACTAAAGCATGCATATTACTACATCCGAAAAAAGTTTTGTTTTATGACAAATTGTCAAGTGAACTGTTGTCAGTTCAAGATCTGAGCATGTAGCTGCAGTTACCCGAATATCTCACGCCCCATATCATACAGTACATCTATTCAGGGAGCAGAGATATGGGGTATTTATTGTACTGTTCTTACACTGTAGGGCTGTTAGGGAAAGGGAATGACAAGTGATTACTGTAACCATCAAATAAAATAAAAACTCTATGGAGGCCAAATTAAACTCTATTTTTGCTTTTTTACTCTAACAAGGCACTATTGAAAAAACATACATAAATATGGTCACTGTTAGGTTGTGCTGCTTGGACCTTTAGTACTAGGGTTTCTAGCAGCACAAGTTCGCAGGTGCAGCATAATTGTGCTGGCTGGGTGTGGTGATTTCTTGATAGCCAATCCCCTGAGTCTTTGCTCACATATAAACCCAGCTCCTGTCAGTGTCTGTTTGGTGTCCAGAGTGAGCAGTCCTGTATCCTTGTCTGATACAGCTTGCTGTGTGAACTGTGTCTGGTGCTGCTGGATCATGTATCCTGTTCCGTTGCAGCTTGTAGTGTGTTTGCTGTGAATTTGTTAGTTCATATCCATTTATACATTAATTTTCTGTCAGTTTTGTTTCAGTTTGTTCTTCTGGGTTTGTTTGCTATTTCTGAGCTAGGGTGTCCCTTAGAGTCCTCTAGTAGATGTGTCTTGTAAGTTTAGGGACTGCAAGACACGAGGAGCCTTATCGTGGCCTTTGCAGCTTAAGTTCATTGGCCAATGTATGAACCAATACCTCGTACTTTTATAGCCATCATCTCCTTATATGTACAGGTATACATGGCGAGAGTTGTGGTCATTTGTCAGTCCCTAAGTTGTGTCTGTCTGTCAGTCCAGTCCGCAGTGCTCTGTCCTGTTGGTGTTTCCGTCAGCCCGTCCAGTCTGAATTCCATTTTAGGGTCCCTGTGTTTGTATTATACCCAGCCTGTTTTGGGCACATTCATGTGGGCCCTGTGCCTATTTACCCACACGAACGTAACAATCCCTGGCAATTTCATATCTCTTTACATGGTTAAGAACAAATATGACACACAAATAAAGACAATCGTTCTACCAGCAATTTTCTGGCTGCAAAAATAGAGCAAAATTGCTGTAGGTTTTTGAAAATTGGTACATTTATGTATAAGAATTTGGTGCAAGATCTATAAGCTGGAGCATGCTTACTGAAACGTGAAATGTGGAATAAATATGGTAAAACTAATAGATTGCCTATCCCAGGACGGTGACTGCAATCTATATAAATAAATAAGCATGCTCAGGAAAAGGATTCAGTTGAAATAGGAAGAATAGTTATAATGCAAAGGCGTCAGCTATTTCGACTACACAAAATACCCACGACAAACCAACATGGTCCCTTGGTTGTCTCATTTTTATCTCGGCAGTCCTCTTCACTATTATATATTTAGGGATGTACCATGATTTTACAGGACTTAAGTTTGGAATTTGTTAAATTAAGATTTTGCAACTTTGTAAAATGTCATCATAGAACCTCAGCAGATGATTGATGAAAAAGTGTACATTTTACAATGTAGGCTTGTGTGCTCGATAGAGAGCTTTGCGCCGCTTGTATGGACTTAGATGAAGTTTGTTATAGACATAGTTATAGAGCTCTAAGAATTATTACTGCCACTTTATTCTACTGGGGATGGGACTCTAAAGTTCATACACCGATGGAAGAATGCAGAAATACAAGAAGACTCATAGTTTTGAATCCACTGTATTCATGAGTGCTCCCCTGGCTTCTTCCTGTTTCCCAAAATTCCCCTCACTAACAGTTGACCACCAAGAGCCTAGTTTGGAATTTCTTGTTTGTAGGTTTTATAACCAAGTTGTCTCAATCTATAGTTGCGTTCTGGCATATATATACCTCACGGAAGTAGATAGGACATAAACATAGTTAAGAAGATCAGTGCTTGGGAATACATTGTAAGGGACAATACATTAGAAAATAAGAATTCTTGTTTTAGTTTATTCCCATTTTTTTCATTTATGGAGAAACCCTTTAAGTCTCATAGAAAATAACTTGTGGTTCACGGAATAGCTTCAAGAGAAAAACCCTGAAAACTGTTGGCATAAAATCATTTTATCTTAACGGCAAGAGCAGGGACAGTAAGTCATTCTTTCAGACTGTAACGTGCTTTTGTTGTTAGACTGTGGATATGATTTATTGTTCTATGGTAGTGTGAATATGGAGAGCAGCCAGCGAGAAGAATCAAAACCACTCTAAAGTGTTTTCTCAGCACAGTAATTAATGACTTGTTATTTCTAAAATACCACCTCTGGATTTAAAACATATTTCAAAGCATAACAAATGCTAGATAAATACGTAAAAGTGCGACTAATGGACTGTTCCACATCTTGTAAAGTGTTCATTTCCCTGTGCGATGGCTGTCTGTGTTTTCCCTTGCTGGAATACAGGTATTATTTTAGAATTTGTTAGCTTTCCTGGTTGTTTTTACACAATTTAATCTTAAATAGCTCTCAAACTTAATTTTTAAACACTTTGTCAAACTTTGTTTCGTCTCCAAACATGTGAAAATAATGTTAGAAGTCCAGACTTGGAACTGAAGAGTTCGCCTGCTTGCAAAAGCTATCCACATTAATCTGGCGATGAATGCAGAAGGAACAGGCAGAAAGCACAAATACATGTTCAGTTTTTAATTCTCATATTATTAGGATTGTTTTAGATGTAAAGCCTGTAGTGGAGTTCTGTCAGTGCCATCATATCACTTTTTGGCACTACTGCATTGAAAGATGGCATTCAATTATCATATTTATGAAAAGCTCCGCTCCTTTTTCCAACCTAAGGGTGCCTTTACGCAGTGTAATCGCGGCAGGCATACCACATTGGAAGACCCACAGCAATTACACTGGAAAACAGCCATGGCCAAATTCACACCTAAATTATGCAGATTTTGCCGCAGTTTTTGAAGCTGATCTTAACCCTTAGATTTCAAGGGTTGAATTCTGTAGCATAAATCCGCAGCATAAATAGACATTCTGCGGATTCAGAATCTGCAGCGATTTTCAAAAATGCTGTAGATTCATTGTGGAAAATTTCCACAGCATGTGCTGCTGTATTTAGGTAAGACATTGCACTGCCTGAGGGGGTTTAAAGACTGGCAACTAAATTAATTAACGGAATTAGAGGACTGAAATACACAGATGGGCTATCAAAAGTGGGAGTATCACCCTAGAAAAAAGACAGTTTAGGGGCGACCAAATAACTTTGCATAAATACATTAGGGGACAATACAAGGATCTCTCCCATGATCTGTTTATACCCAGGACTGTAAAGGTAACAAGAGGGCATCCTCTACATTTACAGGAATGAAGGTTTTATCACCAACACAGGAGGGGGTTCTTTACTGTAAGAGCAGTGAAACAGTGGAACTCTCTACCTGAGGACGTGGTGATGGCAAAATTTGATAGAGGTGTTTAAGAGGGGACTAGATGTCTTTTTAGAGCACTATGATATTACAGGATATAGACATTAAATAGCAAAAAGGATTGTTGATCTGGGCATCTTCCGACAGCTGGATTTGGAGTCAGGAGGGAACTTTTCTCTGAAGAGTGTTGATACAGGGACTATTCTGACTACCATTATAGAGTCAGGAAGGAATGTTTTCCCCCAAAATAGGGTAAATTGGCTTCTACCTCGTTGGTTTTTTTTGCCTTCTGAATCAACATGGGAGGGGGGAGGAGCTGAACTGGATGGACATTTGTCTTTTGTCAGCCTAACATTATTGGAGGAGCAGACAGCCTACAGCCAAATGTTTTCCACATGTTTTCTAGAGACATAGACACTAATTATTTTTATCAAGCAAATAGCTATACAACCATCCAGCAACAAACCTGTAAGAGGATTTAATCTCCCGATCCAGGATAGCATTTGTAGAGAGAATACCTCGTCTTGAGTCAAGCATAAACACTTTATTTTCATTGCCGTCCACAATAGAGTAATCTATTTGTCCATTTAACCCACTGTCAGCGTCGCTTGCAAAAACCTGCAAAAACAAAGTACTATCATAGGTCATACACTACACAGAGGTGAGAGAATATTTCATAGTGCAAAGATCAGTATAAGACACAGCTCTAATAACATATAGTAATTGTATGTATCTGAGTGTCCATCACATAAACCAGGACTGAATTATATCAAATGAAGGTAAACAATGTAGGTTCCTATTGACTGCAAAGATCTTGAAATCAATGAGGAATTGATAAGGGAAGTATATTAGAAGGCTGTAGAATTTTCTGTTATATGATGAATTACATTTATTTGCTAAAACCGGAATACCCCTTTAAAACTTCCCTAATTTATCATCTGGCAGTCCAAATGATACAAACCTTCATTTCTAGTGATACATTAAGCTGAAAAACAATACAAATTTTATCAAATATATATCAGTAAGAAGTAAGTCTACTTCTTCACAGCCAGACAATAATTTCACACCTGCATTCAATGCAAAGCTGTAATAACAATGACACAATTATACTAAAGCATATGTCAAGTATATCGGGGGAATTTATCATCAGGCGATTTTTTGAAGCCACTAATTTGAATACTTTTTGCCCTTCTCCAGTTCTGACAATTTTATCAAATGTTGCACTGTGTTGATACATATGTCACATCTTTAAATATAATTAGAGGTGTAGAGGGACTTTATATACCACCTAGCTGCTGGAGTAATATTGCAACAAATTTTGGGACTTTTAAAAAAGTTGCATGTCATAAATGTCTCTAAATTTTGGCCAGGCAGCAAACCATGTCCATTTTTCTAGACACTTTTGAAAAGTGGAGTGAGAGGCATAACATCTGTTCTTTATGGTGCTCATAAATAGTAAATTTGTCTAAATTAATTTGCCCAAATAAAAGGGCAACTTATGCCAGAATTCTGTCATAACACCAGTAATAAATGTGTCCCATTCTGCTGGAGTACCTGGTCCTTGTCATGATCGTGGGTCCAGGGTGGCGATGCGGCATTACCCCAATGACCACATGTTGCGCCATGTCATTGTGTGCTCAATTTTTGTCAGCACTGGTAAGCAGGGAGTCAACTATTCCATTCTGTTAAGTGGTTAATTGTCTGGCTGGGGTAACTGGTTGCTCAGCTAGTCAGTCAGTATTGTTTGGTTATTTAAACATCCCGTCTGTACAGAAGGTGTTGGTTATACTCTGTCAGAAGGCATTTCTGTTCTTGTCTGGGGCTCCTGGTTTGGATCTGCATCTCAGTTCAGATAAGTCTCTTTTGTGAGTCTTCTTACCGTCGTTACTATTCCCTGTCACCATCTAGGGAAAGTCAGGGTCGCTTGAGGTTCCTGGGATAGGGTTGCCCTCATCAGGATGATCGCCCTGCTTACATTGGTAGGTTTAGGGTTAGATTCCATTTTTCCCTTTTGCCATTTCCTTATTATATATTTGTGTCATCTGTATTTATATGCTAAGTATATAAGTATTCGTCATGACCAATTACATCCAGGTTGGACATAACAGTCCTGGAAGTAATGTAATGGTAGTGCATGAATAAAGTATAATAGCTAACATACATAGAAAATTCATTATTCTAGATACTGCAGGAATTGTAAGACATTGTAAAAATGAGTCTGCCTTTTTCACTGTTGTCCGTGGGGCAGTCTAGTATTGGAGCTCAGACTTATTTAAGTAAGTGATTCAGAACTGCAATACCGGACTTACCTTATGTACAACAGTGGCGCTGTTTCGTGAAAAAAGCAGACCCTTTTCTTTAATGTCATAAAGCCTCTTTAACGTTCATTATATGCAATAATAAAGTATTTCAGCGTTATGCCATATAATTAATTTATCCTTCAGAGCCCTTCTAAATATTATACCCTACGAATGCAGGATATAGCAAATTCGGAGCTGCTGTTGATAAAATGCTCTTGTGGATAAATGTATCAATTCAAAGAACAATGTTATATTATGTAATTCCTATTTATGCATTTGACTGATGTGGCTTCAGCCTGGATCTTCACTATCCAATGTATATTCTGTATATGAACAGACATACACAGCCATATAGGCTGCAACAACAATCACTCAAACAACCAAGCCTTGCAGTAAAAGTCTATGATACAAGGAGCGGCCAGATCACAGATTCAAGTAGGTAGAATAAAACAAGTTCCTTTTTAGTATACTGCAATAATTCACTTCCAGACAGTGGAGGAAATTAGTTGAAAGATATACTATCCAGTAGTCGGGTCCAGAACAGCTTCTGAGAGAAAATATCAACTGGCAGTAAAATCTGAATAAATCTTTGGTGCGGTTTCCAGCCCACAATATTTATAATCTTCTACCAATTCCTACAATGTGAATGCTGTAAATCAGTCAATTCCAAAATTATTACTGACAATGGAAAAATAAGTCAATGTAAGAATAAAAGGTTCTAAATCTATAAACGGTTATATAAATATGATTGTTCTCATTCATACAAATCCCCCATAACTCGTTCTAATCAACATCTGTTATCGAGTTACCGTACCTGGAGAACAACCATGTTGTAGGCCTGACCTTCCAGGACCCATGTAATGGGATGATCCCGGGCGAACACTGGTGGGTTATCATTCTGATCTTGGACAACCACAGATACTTTGCAGTATGTTGCAGATCGGCTCGTTTCAGCAGAGATGATTACATTTATCCTATTTCTGGCTTCATAATCAAGTAGCGATGGGTTCTGTACTATGAGCTCTCCTGGAAGATGAAAGCATTGCAGCTTATTCAAACAATAGCACATCATAATAGGGTCAGAAGAGAAACAAGGCAGAAAATTATCAGGCATATAGTATATAAATTACATTGTACAGAAACATAATACAGAGCTCATACCAGTGTATGGAGCTTTACTGTACCCATGTATGCCTTCAAATTTTTTATACTTTTTTCTCTAAATTCATACAAATCCTCCCCAAAAAGTAGTGGCATGCTTCATCAGGCTTTGTATTTATCGAATTGCTTTTAGTTGAGAATAGTTCCTAACATTAGGTACCTGACAAAATGTAACATCTTTATTATTGACATGAGCCAACAATGTGATGCAGCAGCCAAAAAGGGAAACACAATTCTGGGATGTATTAAGAGAAGCATAGAGGCTAGATCACGTGAGGTCATTATCCACCTCTATTCTTCCTCAGTCAGACCTCATCTGGAATACTGTGTCCAGTTCTGGGCACCCCCTTTGAAAAAGACATAGGCAAACTGGAGCAAGTTCAGAGAAGAGTTACCAAGATGAGGAGCGGTCTGCAAATCATGTTCTATGAAGAACGGTTAAAGGATCTGGGATGTTTAGCTTGCAAAAAAGAAGGCTGAGAGGAGACTTATTAGCCGTCTACAAATATCTGAAGGGCTGTCACAGTGCAGAGGGATGAGCCCTATTATCATTTGCACAAGAAAAGACTACAGGCAATGGGATGCAATTGAAAGGGAAGAGACACAGATTAGATATTAGAAAAAACTTTCTGACAGTGAGGGTGATCAATGAGTGAAACAGGTTTCCATGGGAGGTGGTGAGTTCTCCTTCAATGGAAGTGTTCAAACAAAAGCTGGACAAATATCTGTCTTGGATCATTTAGTGAATCCTGCACTGAGCAGGAGGTTGGACCCGATGACCCTGGAGGTCCCTTCCAACTCTACCATTCTATGATTCTATAAGTTACTACATGATCTAACATATATATAGACATCTTAAGGCCCATTTACACTCAAAGATAATTTCTCAAGTGACTGAAAGATTGAAAAGTTTTGCGATTTATTGGCCATTAACACTTTATCATCTTCATTTGCCTCCAGGCGCTGTTAATCACATGCCCAGCTGCATTGTTCTATTCGCGGCTGCTGTCAGATTACAATGTAATCTCCCGCTCCCATGGAGATAACAGCATGCTGTCTATTGAGAGACACTTTATCTTTCAGTGTCTAAATGATGGATTTTAAGTTCACCTTAAAATTATCATTCAATCGAAAACTGCATGATGCCTGAGTTTACATGTAACAATTATCGGTCGTTAGAACGAATTTTGAGCAATAATCGTTACGAGTAAATAGGCCTTTAGCCTGATGTGGTGTGATATGTTATCAAAATAACTCTGCCCCATGTGTATACATAATGTAACTACAAGCCATACCTCACAGTCACTCATCATCCCCATAGCATCTACAATAAACTTCATGTCTCACATCATCTACATCCACATAAGTGGTGCTAGGCTATTAAACGTCAGATTCTGATTGCTAAATGCTTGACATAAGACAACTAGCAGCCAAGCCTCTCTTCTATCCTATTGATTTTTTTTGTCTTTTTATTGTTTCTTTCAATAGGATTTTTGTAACCAAAAACATGAAATTGAACACTAATACTGATCCGAATGAATTCATTGGGATTTAGTCTGATAATTTTGTGTCATAACAGACTGCTACAGTCACCCATGACAAAGCCCATTTTCTTAATTGTACAGAAGATTACAGCATATGACAGATCAGTTGTGTCTGGCCAATTGTCTGTTAAGCCTGATCTGAACACAACTAATATCACAGTAATACACTCTGTTCACCTATGCAGCAGCCTTAGCGGGGCAGAAAATTGCTGCGTCTAACATTTTTCTGTCTAGATCAAAGAGATGCCTGGTGTCATAACTGATACTACCAGACACAGATGCCAGAAGCATCTTTGTGTTACAGTGGGGTGAGATCATCCCAGGCAGACAGGACATATGCAGAAGGGGGCTAAGTCCTGATGCCTTCAATATCATGCCAACCTTCACCAATTATAATAATGCGAGAATTTGTATAAATAACATTTTCATGATTTTATTAGAATAGCAGTGCATGCAAAGACTGTTCTTCACAAACTGAGTGATTGGGAAAAAAAGAACATGGAACTATAGCTATAACTAATTGTTCAGATTATTGAGGAAAATAGTACATATATTAACTCTTTTCAATCCACTGTCTGACGTCTAAAGACATTCTGATTGAAGGCTGTACAGCTCCGTCGGAAGACGTCCCACAGGGTATTCTTACTGTATTACTGGCTGCTCTGTTGTTGGGGGCCTCTCCAGCATATCCCATATTGCATATGGCGCCATTGTATAATGGCAGAAAGAGAAAGTTCCCTAGGAAACCCTGAATCCAAAATTGGATTGCAAAGGGTTAATAGTGATAAAGTTAACTCTTATGGCTAATATTAATTACGGACAGTAGTCTCCATATATTCTCTCCCATAATATTGTATGTTGTACCCTTCTTCTGTTCAGATGCTCATGCGTGAAAGATAAATGATATTGTAAATACAAATGTGCTTCTTTTATAACTTATTTACTTATTCTGCTTGATCTTTTATTAAACTAAATTGATCTGTAAACATCTTTCAGGTCCTGTTAATTACCCCCAGAATTATTTTCTTATGTATTTTCCAAAATAATTTAGTGTTAGAGAAAGTATAATATATCCAATATACTAAATATTAACAATTAGTGTTGAGCGAACCGAAACAGCCGAACCTGCTAACATAATTCTTTACTCTTCCTTTAAAAAGGAAAAAGAAGAAAGACAAATAATCATTTCGCTTGTTTTTTTTCCTTTTTTTCCCTTCCTTTCCTATTTTTTCCTTCTTTTTCTTTCTTTTAAAAAGGAAAAAGTAAAAAAAAATCTTTTTCCTTCCTTTTTTCCCTATTTTTCTTTACTAACTTTGCCTTAAAAGCAGCTCAAAAGTACTTAGATACACTCCTAGGTGACATAAGAGTGTCACACAAGGCTTTTATAGCTCTTAGCAGTGTTACACACCTATTTAAGAGGTATTGCTGAAGTTCTAGTTTGGTTCGAACTATGAAAACTGAAAAAGGGAGAATTCTCACTGACTTGCTTTGTCACTCTAAATGTGCTATATACAGTGTATAGTAAGCACATTTTTTCTTCAATATAAACTAAAATGATAACAGTTGAGCTATATACAGTATATTTGGCTACAAAATAATGGCAAAACAAGAATAGATGAAAGGGGAATCACATGGCTGATAAACAGACAGTTCACTCTTTTCAACCCTCCCCACCTCTCAAGCAAATACTTTTATTTCCCATGAAATGATCATTCTGATGCATCTTTTCTAATTCCGTAACTCTGTGTTGTTTTGATCCTCTGTTATTCCTCCTGAATATTTATGAATAAATTGGTGACTGGATGCTACTATTCCTTTTCTCAGAAGGATGTGTCTCTGCCTTCCAATAGGTGGCGCTGCAGAGGTATAGTTCCATCTCCCTTCTCTGCAAACTGATTGGATAGTATCCCAGTTTGTAGGGACACATCTCCAACTAGTAACACACAGATGTCACTTTATTCATGAATTTCTCAGAGGAATAACAGAGGAACGGCACAACATAGAATTCCCAGGAATGCTCTGAAAATGGTATTTCATGGGAAATACAATTATTTATGAAAACGGACATGTCAGAAGAGGTTTAAAGACATTTGTCTGCTGACATATTCACTTTACAATAAATGTAAGGAACAGGGATGCAGGATTTCATGTTACTGAATCATTGCTCCTCATAAGCTATATACTTTATACACACTGTACTCATTATATAGGAGTTACCTGTTTTAGAATTGAGCATAAATGTATCTTTGTCTCCGTTGATAATTCTATAGGATATGGATTGTTCAGATGGCTTAAAGTATTTGGCTTCCACAGTCACCACAGCTGTGCCTGGTTATCAGAAAGAAGAAAAATGGATTAATTTGCAAAGCAGAGCTGTGAAGTATCTTTCTTCTTCGTAAAATGCACATATGGAAAGTTTTCAAAAATAGTATAAAATCCAATGAGACAGGGTAAACAGTGCTGAATTCGAATAAACAAGTACCCACATAAAGGCATGGTAATTCATAAAAATAGTCCTGACTGGCCATAGGAATATTCTGCAACAGGGCTCCCATAGCTACCATAGTACTACTTTCTTTGTATGGGCCAGAGTGACCATTTCGGCCCCTTTCGGCTCCATGCCATTGGTATGACTGTAACCTCTGCAACCTACTGTATGTGGTTAAACCCATGGCTACAGTAGGATTATTTACAATATTCATATGCAACAGGATTATATAACAGCTATAAGAATGATTGTTGTTGTTTATGCCATATTAAAACCCATAGTGACCAAAAAGTATGCAAATACCCCAAACGACCCTCATGACATTTAGGTTCCTGGCTATAATGAAATGATAATGATATTTAAACTGACCTGCTTTGCTATTCTCCAATATGTTGGCTTTGTAAACATTCTGCACAAAATAGATATCCTTCTCCTCTCCTTCAAGGTCAATTCTTACAAGACCTGTTGATGTTCTCACTGGGATACCAAGATCTGAGGCCTTCACTTTAAGAACTGTGCTCCTGAAGTTATGAGAGATTAGTTTCTGAAGTTTGATCTCCCCTGTATCTTGGGTGATAAAGAAAAGTGGATCAGATTCCACTAGACTATACACCACTGTTCCATTTAAGCCTTGATCTGGGTCACTTGCATGTACAGTAGCAATAGTTGTATTCCCTAAGGACTGATGGGAAACGAGAACTTGTACAAGATCCTCCGAGAATAAAGGGATATTATCATTGATATCTTCAATATGAACTAAAACTTTAACAATAGAACTTAGTGGACCATAAATGCTACTATCGCTAGCCGCCACCCGGAACACATATTGATGTTTCACTTCGCGGTCCAAAGCCTTTGCAGTTACAATGTTGCCAGTTGTATAGTTTATCATGAAAGCGCCTTGGGTATCATCAATCAAGGAGTATGTTACTTCACCATTTAAGCCTTCGTCTACATCAAATGCAGAAAGGCTGAGAACCATTGATCCAATTGCTAGATCCTCTCTAACAGATGTGCGGTACTGGCTCTTAGGAAATGTAGGTGGATTATCATTTTCGTCCAAGACTTTAATATGCAGTTTGGCTGTGGCACTTTTCTTGGGGCTGCCCAGGTCATGGCATTCCACGATGATGGTGAAACTGCTGACATCCTCTCTATCTAGGCTGCGGGTGGTCCAAAGCTCGCCTGATGTGTTATTGATGGCAAAATATCCACCCGTGTTTCCACCTTGAAAAGGAAAGAGACATAAAACAAAAACTGACACTAAGAGCAGTGGAAATATATATCATGGTAACACCATAAAAATATGTTAAGTCCAATAACATGAAGCATTTCTGCTTGTACAGCGAGTGTTTAAGCGTCTCTGGCATGTGACTGCCTTCTGTCCGAATTAAAACCTGTATTTCATTTAAATCAGTGGGTGGCACCGACAGTAAATACAGAATGCCTTATCCATTACAGAGAAATGACTTTTCCAGATGTGAAGGCTTTTTTGAGTTGGACACACCTTATAAAATATATATGTATCTTCATGTGGCTATTTAACCAACATTTCGGAGCAGCTTGCTGCTAGAAGCACCAAAAATAATAAAGCTTCAAAAGCAACATCTAGTGTTCATCATCTTCTAATGAGGTCAACGTTTAATCATGCAAACCACTGCTTAGAGTGACTGTTCACTTAAAGGGGTTCTATGGTTTGGACGACTCGGGCTCATTTAACTGGGCATTCAAAATGACCTAAATTTCTGAGACACTGTAAATCCTCTTAAAAATGTACTTCTGTATTTCGATCCCCTGGTCCATGGCTATGGAGGATGACTGTGTTTTTTCATACTTTGCCTATATAGTTGTGTATATGGACCCATACAAAAGAGTTAATGGTGAAGTGAAGTCAGATTTATTCATCAGCTCACCAGTGATATTCAACAACCATAAAAATGTTCACTGATCGGCTGTACATCTCCCATGTCTCCCCGTGCTACGGAGAAAAGCGATTGTAAGAGAATTGAGCTGATATAAAAGAACCCTAAAGGCCCATGTACATGGAGCAATGATTGCTCAAAGATCTCTTAAACGATAGTTTGAGGGCTTAGTCACACGGGCGTTTATTGCCGCGATTTGCGCATGCGCATGCGTCCGGCGACTTTTTAAAACCATTGCTTTGCAATGGTATCGGACACATGAGCGCTTTTTATGCGCTCGTCCGATAAATTAGAGAACAGAAATCGCAGATCGCACCTATCTGCGATCTGCGATTCCTGTTCTCTTCTCTATATGCGCTCAACGGGGCCGGCGGCAGCAGCGCCGACCCCATTGAGAACATATAGAAGACAAATCATTCTTCTCTGCCACAGCTGGAACAGCTGTGGCAGAGAAGAACGATGTTTGCCCATTGAATTCAATGGAGCGGCAATACAGCCGCTCCATTGAAAGCAATGGGCTGCCGGCGTGCGCGGGGTTAATTGTCGGGAAGGGGTTAAATATATAACCCCTTACCTGCAATGCATCCTTAAATGTGAAAAAATAAAAAAAAAGGATGTTCTCACCTGCTCCCGGCAGCTGGAGATCCCGGCGGTCGGCCTGCAGTGGGTGTGAAGGAGGTGTGACTCAGGCTTGCCCCTGATTGGCTCAGCCTGAGCCAATCAGAGGCTGAGCTCAGTCACACCCATTCATGAATTCATGAATGGGTGTGACTGAGACTTGCTTCTGATTGGCTCAGCGCTGAGCCAATCAGGGGCAAGCCTGAGTCACACCTCCTTCACACCCACTGCAGGCCGACCGCCGGGATCTCCAGCTGCCGGGAGCAGGTGAGTACATCCTTTTTTTTTATTTTTTCACATTTAAGGATGCATTGCAGGTAAGGGGTTATATATTTAACCCCTTCCCGACAATTAACCCCGCGCACGCCCGCAGCGCTTGCATTCAATGGAGCCGCTGTATTGCCGGCTCCATTGAATGCAATGAGCTGGACAGCTCCGGCCCGTTTCTAATGAAACGCGGCTAGGAGCAGATTTTCGGGCGATTTTTGGGCCGATTTTTCGGCGCCGGTCACGCGATTTGCGCATGCGCATCCGTCATGCGATGCGCAAATCGCGTGAAAAAACGCCCGTGTGACTAAGGCCTGAGTGACAGCTTTGAGTGATCATTTTGCATAAACTATTAAGTAGCTACTCAGCTACTTAAGAGCAATTAAATGTGCAAATGGAGCCTTAGCTGAAAGCAGTTAATAGCCTGAGGACTCTTATCTGCTTTCAGTTCTTTTGTTCTCCAATGGGAAACAATGTTATCAGCACTACCCGTGGAGAACTCCTGAACAACGATTTTCATTGGACTGAATTTAACGATCAGCTAGCAATGCACGAAAAGTGCACAATGGCCACACATTTAGACGCAACGATTATCGCTCAAACAATCTCTTTTTAGCGATTTTTCAGCGATCATCGCTCCATGTAAATGGGCCTTAAGGCATGCCATCTTTACATTAACTGCTATCATATTAGAATTAACTTTATAGGATGCGGAAGATTTTTTTCCCTCTTCAAAAAATACAATTCATAGGTGGCTTATCTGTTGTCTACCTGGATATCATAAAATAGGAAGACGGTATAAGGAACCCGTTCACACAGACAAGTGTGTGACAACTCTTCTATTTTATTAGCTACTCTCCATACCGGGGGTACCGGAACAGTGGCGTCACGCGTGACAATCACAGCCCCCTTAGTTTATTGTGCATCCCCATGCTGGGGGTGTCCAGGAGAGACCCAGCACTGCCCTGGCCTTGGCTGCGTGTGTCCCTCCGGGAGGGAGTGTGGTAAGTGCCGCCATGACAAGCTAGCATCGTGCCCTCCCAGCTCCTTAGCATGTCATGTGTCCGGGGTCCCTCTATGGGATGCTGCATTAATATTACATGTTCCTTACTCCATGAATAAATCCCTCAGACTACATGAGTATGCTTCATAGGGACAGCTGACTGCTTCCTAAGGATTGCATGGGTCAAACTTTGCATCGTTGTGCTGTCAAAACAATTTCGGAAGATGATGACTCAACTTCCAAGTCTAAAAAATAAACTTCAGCTTTCCTAACAAACGATTATGACTAACATTATATACTTTGGATCTATTCATTGTCATTATCATAGACCAAGTATAATTGCTTCATAAAAAGACAAAAACACGCAAAGTCATAAATATACATAAACAAGAAACTAAATTTTGTGAAGAAAAATAGCAAAAAGAAGAAATTCCGACCACAGAAAGTTCCTGAGATGTCTAACATACTCTATAATAAGCAGCTCAGCACGAGAAAAGTCCTGAAAGCAATGCTGATTTAAACATCTGTTCAGACAGTTTAGCAAGCGTCATTAATTACCAATTATTTGGAACTGTACTCTGCCATTGTTGCCAGCATCCTTGTCTACGGCCAACACTTTGTGAATTACTCCCAGATCTTGGTTTTCTGGGACATGGATCTCAGCCTCAGGAAGTAAGAGCTCAGGAGCATTATCGTTCTCGTCCAGCACTGTACACACAATGGTCGCCGAGCTGGAGAAGGATGGGGATCCGCCATCTGTCACCAGTACTAGTCATGAAGAAAGTACAGTAAATGCATAGTCAGCTTAATTTTGAAGGTGTGTGTAGAGTTAAAGAAGTCAATAAAAAATTGCAACGCAAAGGTATTTTATGTTTAAAGACCTAAATTGGACAAGAAGAAATGTCCGCAACACTTCTCTGACTACCTGATGCAGATTTGTATGTATCATTAGTATAAAACATAGGTAGTCAGAGAAATGAAGCGGCCATCTTTGTTTGCCCAACAACAGTTAATTTATTATACACTTCTGATCTGCTGCAACACAGCCAGACTTCAGACTATAACTGACATCCTGTACTATCACCCTTATTCCTTTGGATGATGGCAGTAGTATAGCATACAATCAGCGGGGATCACAGTAATTAGACTTCCACTGAACAGACATCAATACCATGTCCTCGTAATATGCCATCGATATAGGTATTAACCTGTTAAAGACCAGAAATTTCTAAAATTTACTTTTTCATTTTTTCTTCCCCCCTTTTCAGGAACTATAGTATTTATATTTTTCTGCTGTTACTATTTTGTGAGAGCCATAACTTTTATTTTTCTTTCAATGTAACTTGTTTTTTGAGGGGTGAGTTGTAGTTTTTAGTGGTACCATTCTAGGGTCCGTAGGAAATTTTGATCACTTCTTATTAACTTTTTTTTCTTCAGGAGTTGGGTTGGTCCAAAAATTCAAATCTGGCATTTATGTATTTTTCTTTCCTACGACATTCACTGTGTTGGATAAATTATTATATATTTTAACAATTTGGTATTTTATGGGTGTAGCGCTAATAGTAATGCTTATTTTATTTATTTATTTACTTGTAGATTTATTTTTATGTGAAAGATGGGAAAAGGGTTGTTTTTTATAATGTTAATGTTTTTATATCTTCAAAAATCTCATTTAACTTATTTTACAATTTCCATGGGAGACTTGAATTTGCAACAGTTTGACACTTATACAGTATATTGTATTTTGAAGCATGGTCTAATAAGCCCACAAGCAGAGCTTAATACACTGCAATACACAGCAGGCCTGGGAGCCGGCTCTAGGCTCTGGGCTGCTATGTGCACTCATTAGCATCCTGCAATTATGTTGCAGGGGGTCACCTTCGGTTGGCTGCTGAGATGCTGCTGCAATTTTGACGGTAGCATCTAAATAGTTAACTCCAGAAATTGGAGCTACTCCAATAGCTGCAGTTAGAAGTAGGTGTCAGCTGTTGGAAACAGCCAATACTCACCAGATATGGAGCAAGCTTGTCTTCTGCGCCCACTCCATATAACACCTGTGACCACCCAGCGGTTCTTATTTTATGCCATTCACACAGGGAGCTGGTGGATATAGGCAAAAGAAATGTGCAGCGATCAGCAGAAATCCTCAGAATGACTATTAATGCTTAATTAGGGCTAGCTGTCTTCTTTTCCTAGTGTTGTACGCAGGGTAACTCCCTCCCCCTCCCTATTTTCCAACTTCCATAGAAGTCTATGGGATCCTGCTGCATATCACGTCAATAGATAATTTAAGACCTATTTTTCATGGGGTGTATAAGACCAGTGACTGAAAGCGGTCGCGTATGTGCTATTTTTCCCGGCGCGATTAATTTACGCGACAAAAAATCTTTCATCTGAATGAACTCATTGGAATCCAATGCTTACATGGTCACGTTTTATGGGCGATTTTTTTTTTAGGCAGCTAAATACCAGCATAAATATGGTCGTCTGAATAATCCCTGAGGGCTCAGTCACACGGGCGCATCGGCACCCGTACACAACCGTACAATGAAGCCGGTCACATGTTCTTTCCTCCGGCGCTGCAGAGAGACGTCCACCCTGAGGTACGGCCGTCTCCTTCCTGCAGTAACACGGGTGCCGATGCGCCCGTGTGACTGAGCCCTTAGAGAGATTTTTGTGTTTTTTTTTCAGATGAGCGCTTGTTTAAAAAGATTGTGCATGAACTAATACAGAAGTAGCAAAGTTTTTCTTGATTCTTAACAAGTTAAGGATAACTTTCTGTGCCATAGTTTATTTGCCCTTTAATAGCTTTTCAATCACTTTTTCTGTGTCAAGAAAATGAAACAACAGCTTTTCAATGGCTCTCGATAAGATGATTTGTTGCAGAAAGTTATTAGAGTCAAGTAAAGGTTTGCTACATCTGTGGAACAGCATTAAACTTCTGCTGAAATGATTTTCCAATATGTTACATCTGTAACTATCTGCTATTCAGTGTTTGTGGGCGGTAAATTGCACTGCAGGGTACGATCATTAGTTGTGCCCTGTATGGAGAGTGGAGGGTCACTTGGAGTCCTCCAGTATACAGCTGTCTAAATGCTTCCATGTGCCCACGTGACCCGCTACAAGATATACTTCTGCTCAGTGTAGGACTTACCCTTAATAATAAACTGCTCCTGCTTCTCTCTGTCAAATGATGCCGCTGTTATCAGCTCCCCAGTATCAGGGTTTATTCTGAAATACCCGTGTGCCACCCCGGGTAAGATGTGATACGTGAGCGCTGCATTGACTCCTGAAAAATGAAACGCACAGGTCACTTTCCCAACACTTATTTCTACATATGTTACATTTGCATGGTAGTTATAATAATAGTCTAAAGCCAGAAGATTAAATCAGGTGCATATTTTGTGCTGGAAGGAGCTCTCAGGCTGCGTTAACAGGTCAATATAGGAACATAAGATTCGCCCCTGATGCAAACCCCCTACAGTCCAACAGCAGACCACCCTGCCCCCACAGATGACAGCAGGACAATTGCTGCTGGGTTTTTCTTTGTTCTTGAGGGATGGCGGTATAATAACCTATTAGTAGAGATGAGCGAGCATGCTCGTTTAGAGCAATTATTCTAACGAGCATCGCTTTTTTCGAGTAACTGCCTACTCGGGCGGGGGTTGGCAGGGGGAACAGCGGGGAGCTTCCCCCCCTCTCACCTGCGGCGCCCCCCGAATCTTTTCGCCCACTTAGCAGTTACTCAAAAAAAGAGATACTTGCTCGAGTAACTGCTCTAAACGAGCACGTTCGCTCATCTCTACCTATTAGTCCTCAATGATTATATGATTTGTGAGTACCGTGATAACAAGTGATATTTTACGATGAGACTAAAAGGGAACATGAACGTAGAAGAAAGTTGAGCCCTCTTTATAAGTTGCTCTACGAGAAATACTCTAGTGAGACTAAATATATTCCTATAGTCTGTGTTTAAGCTTTGGGTTTACACTTCTATATAGTTTATTCTTCATCCATGAAACAAGTATCAAGTAAAAGTTACAGATTAGAGAAATACATATTCATCTATCTGCTAATACCTGTGCAGTGGAAAATAATGCAAATAGTGACTGAGGCTACCATATTGTACGCATAGCCAACCCCCAGGTGCTTTACAATGTGTTCGTACCCTTTCTGAAGTGTGAAGAACTAGAATTATAGTGAGGTTAATATTTTATAGTTTGTGGTTACATTAAAATGTAATTTGAGGAAATTAGTTGGTGAAAGAGATGAAAGACTGGGCAACAGTGCCACACAGTGGTTAGTCGTAGTATGGTCATAAGACACATACATATATACAACTTCTTGTTTAAAAAAATCCCTCCCCTAGAAGGAGTTGTCGGAATCAAATGAAACTCAATATGTGTGATTGCAATGCTAATATAAGTGATTATAATAGCAGAGCAAGAGGATAGTTTATTGTGGGAAACTGAACGCTTGAAGGGAAGCTCTAGTACCCTGTTGTACCGCCTCTAGCTTGGATACAAGATGTCATACAGGTAGGTATGAAGGCTCTAGGACCTTGCTGGGCCGCCTCTAGCTTGGATACAAGATGTAATACGGGCGGGCATGGAGTCATACGGGGTCTGTATGGTATCCTGCGGCATACTGATCCACATTTGCTGTAACCAAGTCTCTAGATCATGCAGACTCATAGTCTGTTGAAGTTGGCATTCCAGATGGTCTCATACATGTTCTATTGAAAATAAATCTGGTGACCGGGCGGCCACAGAAGTGTGACAATGTTGTGTAGACATTCCTGTGACACCCTTGTGTGTGCGGCCGAGCATTATCCTGCCAGAAAATACCTCTTGGAAGCCACCATAAGAGGAACACATGTGGCTGCAGGATGTCCTGAACATATCGCTGAGCTATCATTGTCCCTCATACCATTGCCAGGGGTGACTGACAGTCGTTTGTGATGGCCTCCCTGACTGTCACACCAGTAGTGGGGGCAGTGTGCCGCTCTACAATAAAGGCAGGATTGAGGTGCTCACCCCTAGGTCTCCAGATAAGACGTCCGTCGTCAGTGCCCAAACTAAACCTGTATTCGTCGCTAAAGACAACCCGGTTCCACTCTATGCAGTCCAGTTTTGTCATTTACAACACCACTAGATATGGACCAGACGGTGGGTGGATGTCAAAAGCAGTACATGTTATGTCCGCTGTGGGATCAAATGTCATCAGTGCCCAAATTAAACCTGAAGACAACCACGTTCCACTCTGTAGCAGTCCAATTTCATGGTTCGTGACACCACTGCAAACGAAGGCGACGGTGGGTGTCAAAGGCAGGACATGTTATGAGCACCATGAGACCAAATGTCCTTCAGACAAGCACCAGGAAATGGTTCCAGCAGACACAGGGACCTGTAATGATGGTGCCACATGTCTCTCGATGACAGATAATTAAACAGTTGGAGCTGCTGGTGCTTGTCGGATGATCAGACGATCCTCTCTACTGGTAGTCTGTGGAGGGCATCCTGAGCCTGGTCGCCTTGTGTTTGTGCCCTCACACATCCACTGGTCCCAACACCTCCTACCAGTCTGGTCAGAACGGCCTGGCAACTTGTCGATATGATGATCCAGCTTCTCACATTCCAATACTGTGCCCCCTCTCAGACTCTGGTAATGGGGTGAAATCTCTGTGATTGCATCGTAGAGGCGTCTAGTGGTCAACAAGCTCTATACAAGTGGAAGAAGAGCTCACTACACACAAGGAGCCTCTGAGAGCCTTTTTATAGGCCAAAGGTGGCACCACTATTAGGGTCTCAGGTAGCAAGACCGTTCATCTAATCACGCCACAACTCTAATCATCTGCATATCTACCGTAGAGATGTAACTGCATGTCGAGTTTTGCAGCAAAATGACAACTTCTTCTAGGGGCGCGATTGTTTTTAAAAAGTGTGTGTGTGTATGTGTTTTTTCAGATGTTTAAGACACTTTGTTATACCATGCCCGATGAAGAGATCTAAGTAGTCTGTAAAACATCCGCTCTAACATTATTTCTTATTGTTAGTCATTAGAAGGTATTATAACTGCAAGATTATTTTGTTTCTTGGGTGGCTTCAAACAAGCGTCTGCGCAAATTCGCTCACCTCAACACAATGTATTTGTGCTATGAACAAGGTTGATTTCCCAGTTGATATGCGCATGTGACATCCCCAGCCCTGATTTAAAAGGCTATTTCACCTATTGAGCTCCAGATGTATATCTTTTCACCGCGGTTTTGTGCAGTGTTTTGCACATGTTCTTGCATATTGCATGTGCCTTTTCGCACCTTCCATACAAGGGGGCCTTTGGTGCGCAATTATGCAGGAAAAAAGAGCGGTTCCTATTTTCTTTGCGTGCGAGAAATCCATGTGTAAAATAATTGAATGAGAGTGAACCCACTGAAACCAACGGGCTCTATTCTCTGTGTTCTGTACACGTTTTTTGTGCGTGTACAAAAACGCACTCAAATACTTTCATGTGAAGAACACTAGCGCATTTCATGTGGACTGATGGTCTATATGAAAACATTCATCACATATCCATAGCCATGTATCACAGACAAGAAATAGAGCATGTTAATGCATGTCTATGCGCTCTGTCTATGTAGGGGCTTCGACAGACGGTTGTGTTACGCAATACGCTAACTCCTGAGCAATTTTTTTTGCGCAGTGAATGACTGTATTTTGCCTGTGCAAATACTGATTTAAAGGGCTAATTAGCATGATGAGGTGTCAGCAATCATGGGTATGCACAGTGTTTAGCGCATACCTGTGCGTGCAGATGTGCATGCTTGCGCACTTCCATAGACCTTTATGGAGCTCTTTGGTGTGCATTTACCCTCTTTGGTGAGAATTTACCCATTGAAATCAATGGGTTTCATTCTAAGCGTTTTGCGGGTGGGATTTTCCCACAAGCAAAACCATGCTCGTCGGTCGAAGCCCTAAATGAGTCCATATGCCGTCTGATGCAAGTTGTACCTGGGCCTCTCAGAAAAATCTGACACACACTGCAATGGGCACCGGGAATTACTGTGAGCAATAACACTTTTCTAGTAGACAATACAGTAATCAAGCTAAGCGAAAAATGCAGTGCATCGCTGTACGAGAAAAAAATCGCATGTTGTTCCAACACTTTCTTTTCTCCTTAGGGAGAGCACCTAGACGGTGATTGCATATTACCCAGAGGAGCATGAATAGCCATTTGAATCTCCTTACTCACCGTCTAGGTACTCTCCCTCAGGAGAAAAGATTTTTGACCCCCGTCCCAGGCCTCTCACTAGCAAAGCCAGACTCCTAATGGACACTGATGAAGGGCAAATACTCTGAAACGGCTGTATGTACATGGAGTCTGGCTTTGCTTTTAATTCCCAGTCATTGTTACAAGGCTTGTATAAAAGTTCTGACTTTGGCTTGAAGAAATGCTGCCTTCCAATTGGTGGCGCTGTGGAGATATTATTCCATCTGCCTTATTTGCATATTACCCAGAGGAGCATGAATTGCCTTATAAGTCTCCTCACTCCCGTCTAGGTGCTCTCCCTAAGGAGAAAAGATAGCGTTTCTGACCCCCATCCCAGGCCTCTCACTAGCAAAGCCAGACTCCTACTGTACACTGATAAAGGGCAAATGGCATTGTTACAAGGCTTGTATAAAGAGTCTAACTTTGGCTTGAAAGAATGTGGCCTTCCAATAGGTGGCACAGTGGAGGTATGATTCCATCTCCCTTATTTCCAATACTTAAAATGGAAAAAAACACTTTGCACTCGCATGCAAATTACATTCCCATAAGAAATAATGGGTGATTCTAGAACAGAATCCTCCAAAAGTAGGACATCCTCCGAGAAAAAAATCGCTAGAGTCTATTAACCCATTGAAAATAATGGGTTCTTTTCAGGAGTGATTTCTGTACATCTTGCAATGCAAGTGTAAATACAGCCTTAGGCCTCAGTCACACAGGCGCATCGGCACCCGTACACCGGCGCCGATGCGCCCGTGTGACTGACACCAGCAGACAGCCGCACCTGAAGACGGCCGTCTCTCTGCAGCGCCGGAGGAAAGAACATGTGACCGGCTTCATTGCCGGTGTACGGGTGCCGATGCGCCCGTGTGACTGAGGCCTTACAGTGACTTCACATACGTATTTGCATGTGCATTTGCGCACAAAAGATAAATGTGTACATTGCGCAGAGAATAGAACCCATTGTTATCAATTGGTTTATTCGCACTTTCACTTTTAGGGTGGACACCCAGTTGCATTTTTTCTTGCGTGTTTTTTTCACGTGATATCGCTGCACTTTTTTTTAACGTGAATGGCAATAGACTTTCTAATGTTAAAAACGCATCACACAAAAATCGCAAAGCACAAACTTGCAATGCGTTTTTAACATTAGAAAGTCCCATTGACAATCATGTTAAAAAAAAGTGCAGCGATATCACGTGAAAAAAACGCGCAAGAAAAAACGCAAGTGGGTGTCCACCCTTCTGTGTGCATTTCACGCACGTAAAAAAGAAATGTGACGTGCTCTATTTATGTGCGCACCAAAGTAGTCTGTGGGGCTGCGCAAATGTGCACTTGATCCCCTCAAAAATGTGCAATAAAATGTGCAATTTTGAACTGAAATTGAAAACAGTGGGGACTAATTAAGCTGCACAGCCTTTTAAATCACAATACAAGACGCACAAATATGAACCCCACACCTTTGCATGTGGTCATACACATCAGCGATGTTTTCCTGTATGGCACTTCGATGCTATACAGGAAATAAATCATGGCATATTCTATCACCCTGCGTGATCTCGCATCACAGCGCCCTTTGTTTTCAATGGGGCCGGCGGTAGCCACATCCTATCAATGGGAGAAACTCTGCCGCGGCTGGATCCCTGCATCCCTGAAGTGATGTCACGCTGTTTCGCCATATCCATTGGGATTTCACATGTATGGTGAGCGCGGTATAGGGGCGGCATTCACAGCCCCATACCACACTTGCCTGCGTGATCTGGCGGGGGGGGGGGGAGCCTGGAAGAGCCAGGAGCAGGCACTAAGCTCCCGCCACCTTTCTGCCTCCTCCGCCCCTCTGCACTATTTGTAATGAAAGGGGGCGGGGCTAAATTCCGAGAATTAGCCCCACCCCTGTCCTGCCTCTCCTCATTGCAAATAGTGCAGAGGGGCGGAGAGGAGGCAGAGAGGGCGTGGGAGCTCAGAGCACTGCTCCTGGCTCTTCCAGGCTCCCCCCCCCCCCTGCAGAGAGAGATGACATATATCGGCTGGGCGTAATTCCAGCCTGAGGGCGCCTACCCACTTGCGTTGCCGATTTTCGCGCGTGAAAAATGCGGCGTTTTCACACGTTTTTTGAGCATTTTCAACGGCGTTTTCTGCGCGTTTTTTGCAGCCCTCCATTGACAATCATGGGTGCATTAAGAGAAAAATAAGGAGACATATGCAACTGACAGTTCCTATGTGAAAAAACCCCACGAAACGGGAAAAAAACCCCAGATGAACAAGAACACATTCTATACTAATTGCTCTTGAGAAAAAACGCAAAACATCACAGGAAAAAAAATCGCAAGTGGGTAGGCACCCTTAGATTAAGAATAAAAGTATATTTGCATATTTCTGTTTTCCCATAATTCTATACATTCAGGATAGGTGACTTTTTGTGTAAGTTTAGCTATGAACATCATTTTGGTTTTTAGGTTCACAATTCTGCATTGTGTTATCCCTGCAATGAATATATCAGACACAGCTGAATGAGTATGTCCTAATTTGTCCTAGTTTCCAACCAAGAAAAGAGACTTGGGGCCAATTGTTTTTGGCAGAGATAGGAATAACCGCTTATTTTCATAATGTAGCCTTATAATGGCCTGGTCTCTGTTCTTCTGTTGTAGTGCTCTAAATCCCCTGCTTGCCGTCATCTAGGCATAGTTAAATGATAAAATGTTTTATGCTAGCAGTAACCACTAGGGGGAGCTTACTACATACAGATGTATACAGCTCCCTTTGAATTCAGCACTAAATCCATCTTCACTAAACTTCACCTAGTGGTGATTGCAGGCATATACTGTAAAGCCATGTGTCAGAGGAATGGAGCTCTGACCCTTTTATAGATATATTATAAAATCAATCATTGCTTCTTGATCAGTTTTCGAATCGTATCTCTATGAAAGCTAGGATCTCCTGTTTCCATGCCTCTTGCATCCCGATTCAGGGATATTAGCAAACTGCAACGATTATTATAGCACCACATTTTATACATCCTGGCTAATATCACATTTCCCTGAAAATAAGACAGTGTCTTATATTAATTTTTGTTCAAAAAGGTTTAACTTTTTTACATGTATAGCTGCCTGGACACTATTTAAATTGACTTTTTAATTAACTGTTAGCAGGGCTTAATTTTGAAGTAGGGCTTATATTTCAAGCATCATCAAAAAGCCTGAAAAATGATTTTGCATCCTCAAAAATTCTGAAAAATCATGCTATGTCTTATTTTCAGGGAAACAGGGTATTCATTAAGGCAGCTACTTTTTTCAATAAGACAACATAATGGATATGCCACCTAGTGTGCTCTAGCTATAGGATTTAATGGTGCTCACTATTTTCTGTGCAAGTTGTCCTGAATTTTGGGAACAAGGCTAATGTAAATTGCCAGAAGAAGCAAAAACAATAATCCCATTTATTGGACACATAGGAAAAATCAGGCACCTGAATCATTGTCCTCTGCTTCAACCTTCATCACAAGCTGTCCAGGCTCCAGGTTTTCGGGAATTGAAGCTTCATACAAGCCTTGTTTAAATGTTGGTAACACGTCATTTACATCCGTAACCGTGACTGTAACAATCTGTGTAGCATAGAGAGCTGGATTTCCATTATCTGTGGCCAAGATGGTTAATGTATAATGTTCCTGGATCTCACGGTCAACTGTAGCGGATAAGCTGAGCCATCCTAGAGATTTAAGATTTACAGATGTAAGTAGGATTTATTATACACATTATTCAGATCAAGGTGTAGCAGTGCATGCACAGCGGTGCTTGAAAGTCTGTGAACCCTTCAGAATTTTCCATATTTCTGCTTATATTACTGATCTATACATATATCAGATTTTCATACAAGTCCTAAGGCCTCCCTCACGCTGGCATGCATTATGCCAGCGTTTTGGCTGCATTTTCAGCACAGCTGATAACCAGCCAAGGAGGCTGAAAAAAAAATCAAATAGTCACCTAGTATTCACCTAGTCACATTTGTCTATGCCTGCAGGGCATCTCTTGAGGGTAACGGGGTTTCAAGACCACGCCTCCAGCAAGAGATTGCTCTGATTGGCTGAGACGCGAGCCATTCATTCACTAAATGGTGTGATTGGTGCATCCAGCGCTGGCTGTGATTGGCGCTGGATTAGCCAATCAGAGTAATCTCTTGCTGGAGGCGGGGTCTTCAAACTCCATCACTAGCAAAAGATCCTCTGACAAGTCCCCAGAGCCCCGGAAAGCAGCGCCAGGGACCCAACAGTGGCAGCTAGGGGAGTATAACTTTTTTTAGTAGTGCAGCTAGCCAAGTTGTGCTGCGTTTTCAGCAGCGCTGCTAATGCTGCCCATTCATTTCAATGGGCAACACAGGGCTGAAAATGGCCAAAGATAGAACATGCATCACTGTCAAAGCACAGCGTTGAAGACGCTGTGTCTTGATGCTTGTGTGAACAGCCCCATTGAAATAAATGGGAGCGTTGTACAGTATTTAGCACTGCGCTGAAAAGGCAGCGCTAAACGCTGTAAAAAAATATGTTTGACTCATTAGTTTGATTTGATTCTCTTTTTCTACTTTTAGGACTTGTATGAAAATGCGACGTAGCTTTAGGTCAAATATATGCAGAAATATAGAATATTATGAAGGGGTCACAAACTTTCAAGTGCCACTGTATATTACAATTAAATATCCTAATTAAAAATATTGGTAAAGTGAATGGCATTGATTAATTCATTGTAATGGCACGGGTCAGGGGAAGGGATATATTAAGCAGCAAGTTAACAGTTTTTGAAATTGATATGCTAGAAGCAGAAAAAAAAGGCAAGTGTAAGGATCTGAGCAACTTTGAAATGGGCCAAATTGTGATAGCTAGATGACTGGGTCAAAAGAGCTTGTGTTCTCGGTATGTAGTGATTAGTACCTACCGAAAGTGGTCCAGGGTCATGGTTGCCCCAAGTTCATTGACTAACCCATCTAGTCCAATCCCACAGAAGAGATACTGTAGCACAAACTGCTGAAAAAGTTACTGCTGTCTATAATAGAAAGGTGTCAGAAGACACAGCGCATCATAGCTTGCTGTGCAACCGGAAACCTGGCCGAGCACCCATGCCGAACCCTGCCCACTGCTGAAAGTGCCTGAAATGGGCACGTGAGGATCAGGACCACGGAGCAATAAAAGAAGGTGGCCTGGCTTGGTGAATCATATATATATTTTATATCACATGGACGGTCAGGTGTATGTCACTAACCGGGGGAAAAGATGGCACAAGGATGTACTGTGGGAGGATGACAAGTCAGTGGAGGCAGAGTAATGCTCTGGAAGATATTCTGCTAGGAAATCTTATGTTCTGGTAATCATCTGGATGTTACGTTAACATTGTTGCAGACCAAGATGGCAATAATAGCAATGCTGTTCCCTAACGGCAGTGCCCTCTTTCAGCAAGATGATTCCCCCTGCCACACTGCAAAAATTGTTCAGGAATGGTTTGAGGAACGTGACAAAAAGTTCAAGGTTTTGACTTGGCCTCCAAATTTGCCACATCTCAGTCCAGTCAAGAACCTGTAGTATGTAATAGAAATACAAGTCCGATCCATGGAGGCCACACCTAAAACCTACAGGACTTAAAGGGGGCTTCCAAGTAGGTTTTTTTTGTTAAAAGATAATTCCTCATGCAGTAAAATAGCTAACAGTCAAATATACTCACCTCTCCTCACTCCCTGTGTCTCAGTCCCCTACTCCGGTGGTAGTTTACAGGCTGCAGTCCCACCGGTTTGCAGAACATCATAGGCTGCTGCAGTGATCGATCGCTTTGCTCTGTTATTAGTTGCAACACCTGTGAGGTCCCATAAACAGGCTGAAGTAGCCTGAAAACAGGACATAACAGGTGGTCCGGAATGGCGGCGTGGGACACAGTGCGAAGCGGTGAGTGCATGACTGTTAGTTATTTTACTACATAGGGAACAAGCTTTAACCAATAAAAAACTTCTCGGAAAACCATTTTAATGGATTTTGGTGCTAGATATGACAGGACACATTCAGAGGGCTTATGGAGCCTATGACTTGATGCATCAGAGCTGTGTAGACGAGACTTACATAATATTAGGCTAATATTAGGTTTTAATAATATGACTGATCACTGTGTATACAGTAAGGAATAAAGTTTTTGTGAAAATCATCACTGTTTAATAGCTTTTTTTGTGGCATTTTTGTGGCCTTTAGTTTCAATAAAGTCTACAAAGTATAAAATGCTCTACAAACAAAAGTGTTTTGGTTTGTGGCCTTTTTTTGGTCAGTACAGCATGCTGTGGGTATGGCGTTTTTCCCATAGGCTTCATTATAAAATGTGAAAAATACCAGGAAAAACACATGTATAAAATGATGCCAATTACCAAGTGCCACCATAAGCACTGTAAAAACGGCATGTTACATTTTAAATTAATCATGCAATGTTAAAATGAATTTTTTGTGAATTTTGTGAACACCAATAAAATAGACTTTCAGAAGGGGTCCTTAATAAGTGTAGCTAAACTTGATTTACTTCAGTAACTAAAGACCTACTTGAAATTTTCAGAGATTAGCCAATAAAATAAATACCTCCAGTTTTATAAAACTACTGAAATTCACATGTCAGAAATTTACATTAGTTGGGATGTAACATAGGCTGGAAACTCCACCATACTTTACTAGAAAAGGGGCATGGCAGTCACCTGAGCACCATGAGCCTTTTGGACTTTATCTCATAGATTACCTTGATCCATGAAAAAGATCAATCTATGTTTTGCACTAACTATATAGTCAGAAAATGCAAAATCTGGCATCTTTTTTAGGGCCCTTTTGCGTGGGACAAGCTGTTGGACTCAGATGCCCAACTGGTCGTCTCATGGATGATCGCTCCAGTGTTTTAACACAGGAATGAGGATGAGGGCTCAGTCACACAGGCGCAACTGGGCACCGATGCACCAGTCTTCCTGCACGAAGTACATGGCCGCACTACAGGTGTGGACAACTCTCCGCACCGCCGGAAGAAAGAACATATGACCGGCAATGGAGCCGTCATGTGTTCTTTCTTTCGGCAGTGTGGAGAGTTGTCCGCACCTGCAGAGCGGCCATCCTATCCTGCAGTAACACGGGTGCATCGGCGCCCAGATGCGCCCGTGTGACTGAGCCCTCACTGAATGAATGGAGCGGGCTGAGGATTATTTCAACCTGTCCACCTCCATTTACAGTGACAAGTAGTCAATCATAAATGAGCAACTGCCACTTTACATGGGTGGATCCATCATTCAGTTTTATGGATGCAAAAGCTGAACGATAAATGAGATGCAAACTAAATCGTTCAGCTGGGGGGTGCCTTTACATTGAACTATAATCTTCAGATTTCTGCTGGATACTTCATTCTGAAAGATTTATCAGCCTGTGTAAAAGGGCCCTCAGACAGGGTACAGCCTTTCCATCCATGGCTTGGTCTGAAGGGCTGATAGCATTCAGACAGAACCATGGACGGAGCCATAGGTTTTAATGAGCCAAATGGAGACCACTTTGGTCTCCTTTTGACTAGATTTCAGTTACCTACCAGCATTTTTGGAGTCAACTACGCTATTTTATCCTCCAGTAGTGGAAAGGAATGGAGACCTGTTCAAACGCAGATCAAAGTGGTCTCCGTTTAACTCATTAAAATCCATAACTCTGTCAAGGATTCCACCCAAGTACAGTTTTGGCAATTCAGATGGAATCACGGGATGGAAATGCTGGGTGCACACTAAAATGCAGTGAGAATCCAGCTTAAAGCTGTTTTCACATTACTGCTCAGTGCAGTTGGTCTTTCTGGTATTATTGACAGCAGAAATATGCAGTCATGTGAAGTGTATCACAGGGCATGGGGAGTGTGAATGTATTGTGAATGTATTAGCCTTACTGTACTTAAATGTAAAATTAATTGCAGCTTTGATTTAGTCATTAGAACAGGTGGTTCATTAAAGCAAGTCATTTAATTATATTGGCTATAAACTAGCTATATAGTTAGAAAAAGAAAAATCTACAATTTTTATGTAGCCTTTTGTTATCATTCTTACTTGTTTACTTGTTTTTTAACTCTCCATTGTAGAAAAAAATCTCTATTTTCTCTCCCTGGAACTTGTATACAGATTTTATCATGGCCTGATTTATATTCTATCAGAGAGTATACCAAAGAGAAGAGGAACGGCACTGCTGTCCATGAGGAGTAGAACCAGGGAAGGATGAGAAAATTAGTTTTATTAGGCTATGCGTTATCAGGCCACGATATAACAGCAGAAAATCAGAGGACATTAAACTTGTTGATTCAAGCGGGAGATTTGAGCATCTGACATCATTGAATCTATAAGCTAAATACATTATCTCCCAAGGGGCTCAATGAGTTAATTGAAACCACTTGACTTTTCTCTTTTTTTTCCATTCAATAATGACAAAAAAATCCCCCTTTTTTCTTTTTTTTCCATTTTTTCTCTCCCTTAACACATCCCCAACCCTTTCCCTCCCTTTCTAATGCTAGTTATTATTTACTTTTGTAATTTTTTTTTAAAGTCCCTTTTCTTTCTCCTCTTTCTTATTTCTGAGCTGTTCACACTAAAATGTGCACTCACATGTATATGGGCATCAAAAACCTATTGGAGCTATTTTTAGGCAATCTTTATTTTTCATCAGGGGGATTATTAATTATGTTTTATGGGTACTATATTTATTTGATTTTATTCTTTTATCTTATTTTAATTCTATCTCTACATCCCTATATTTTGGACACAGCAAGCAAATTAGTGAAAATCTCCATTTCAGTTATTAAACACAAGGAAAGTTGATTAATGACATAGGAACACCTCTTTAAAGGGGTTATAAAGGATTTTAAAACAAGGCTGCTTTCTTCCAAAAACAGCGCCACACTTATCCACAGGTTATTTCTGCTATTGTAGCTCAGCTCCATTGAAGTGAATAGAGCTAAGCTGTAATACCACACACAACCTTTGGACACGTGTAGTGATTTTTTTTAGAAGAAGAAGGCAGCCATGTTTATACACTCTTATAAAAGCTCTTTAAATGGTAACTTACCGTATATACTCGAGTATCAGCCGACTCGAGTGTAAGCCGAGACAATAAGTTTCCCCACAAAAAACTGGGAAAACTTATTGACTAAGTATAAGCCGAGCTATAGTCGAGTATATACTAGGTAAAAAAAAACCTCATACTCACCTCCCAGCCGGTGTCTGTGCGACAAGCTGCTTGAGTTCTCCGTGCTGTAATGCCCCACCGTCCTCTCTGCTTGGCTCTGTCAGTGCTGTGTAAGTAAGCACTGTCATTGGATTGAGTGCCAGCCAATCACAGCTGGCGCTCGATCCAATCACAGCGCTTACTTACACAGCACTGACGGCAGGCGATTTAAAAGCCGAGCAGGGAGAATTTTAAAGCAGCTGGATTGACTATGAATGATTGAGCACAGGCTGTGATTGGCCGTCGCTCGATCCAATCACAGCTCCTACTTACACAGCGCTGACGGCGGGGGATGACAGAGCCGAGCAAAGAGGATGGCAGGGGATGATAGCGGAGAGAATTCAAGCAGCCTGCCGCACCGCCGCTGGAGACACAGAGGCAGGCTGGGAGGTGAGTATGGAGGTTTTTTTTAAGTCTTCCCTGACTTGAGTATAAGCCAAGGGGAGCTTTTTCAGCACAAAAAATGTCCTGAAAAACTAGGCTTATACTCGAGTATATACAGTACTTTTCAAACAACGTTTACCAATCTGATAGCTGGCAAAAGTGCCAATCACTTTATTTACCTAAAATGATGTTTTTGTGCTGAAAAATCCCTCTAAAGCTGGCTACTAGGGCTCTCTCTCTCTTCATCCTAAATTGCTGACCACTACCTATTGTGAAAGTCATACCCCTCTTTAGTAACAGTAGAAACAAGATAGTGAACAGGTAGGGAAGAAAGGTCGTGACTCATGCTGCCCATAAACATCTATGGAGAGGGGAGAAGAAAGAGGTAGGAGAGAAGCAGATACTCCCACAGATGTGCTGTTAGAGATGATGGTGAGTTATTTACTGCTACTTATTCACATCTAGACTGCTCATTAATGCTCTAGTGTCCTCCATGTTAATGTTTTATGTCTTTGCGTGTTCTGAAGTACATTAGGTTGCAGAATCTGCAGCTTTCTTGGTGCTAAGTGTATAAAACATAACATAGCAGCTAGACTCCTCTCACAGTTTAGAGAGAATACAGAATTACAGATAGAGCCTGCATAGGGTAAAACGTGTGAAAAATGTAGTTTATAAGTCCTATAATGGTCAGTTATAGCATTATTCCTCATGTACACCCACGGCAGCTTATTTTGAAAAGTTATCTGAAAAGTCAGATATGTTTTAACACTTTTTGAGCTTCATAAATTGCTCTGCCTAAGAGGAAGTTAAATTGCATACATGCTTTTAATCTTTGTTATAAATGTGATAAACAATCGAGTATTGATAAAGGTATATGTAGTGCAGAATATGTAGAGGCATTCATTTTAACAACCCAGAAAGACTGTTGAAACTATTGAAAGCACAATAATGTTTCAAATGTGATAATGCCTTGCCATGCACACACCATCTATTATCATTATTTGATGAAACTATAGCATTCCCATGAATTACAAGCAGATGTGTTGAACATCACTATAGCCAAGTCTAGATTCTGGCTGCTGTACGATCAGTTAGAAGTGGGAACATGGATCATCTTAAAAACTGTCTTCAAAAACACTTTTTCCTATTTCAACTACCAAGTTGCAAATGTATCTACTGCCATATCTGATTCCAAAGCAAATTGTCTCTTTTGAAAAATTAAGTATAATACCTGTCGTTTCATCCAGCAAAAAAACTTGCATTGAATTTCCATCCATGATGTGAAATGTTATTTTTCCGTTCCTTCCCTCATCCAGATCCTCAGCCACTACTCGATGCACGAACGAGCCAATTTCTGCGTCCTCCATTACAGAAGCAGCAGGCAGTGATAGGAAACTTGGATGGTTGTCGTTGACGTCTTGAATGATAATCCGAGCTGTCAGTGAACAGTGTCGGCGCTGTGTAATGTTAGTTGACTGGTCTGTTGCAATCACTGTCAGAATAAATGACTCCTCTGTTTCTCTATCCAGAGCTTGGTTTGTACTCAAGATTCCATCCCATTCGTGAATAAGAAAGGGATTTTCTTTCCTTCCCTCTAAGTTTAATGAATATCTGATTTTGCTGTTCGCTACATTGCCATCTCCATCTTTTGCCTTAAATGTGTACAATATAGTTCCAATAGTGGCATTTTCTGCAATCCCTATGATTACAAGGTGGTCAGGAAAAAGAGGATAATGGTCATTTTGGTCTTCAACGTCAACCTTAAGGAGGACAGAGCGATTCTGAGGAGGCACCTTGTTATGATCTTGTATGCTAAGACGTAACATATATTGAGTATTCATTTCATAATCTACTGGCCTGGACAGATATATATCTCCACTGGAACTGTCAATGGCAAAATGACTGTTGCCTTGGTCTTCTTCAGATAGAGAATATCTGAGCTTAGAATTGGGCAAAATCTTATCTTCGTGTAACTTCACTGAGCCAATGATTTGAGACGGTTTCATATTTTCAGGAACCCTTATTGTCTTGACTTCAAGGAGATTTTTAGATTTCCCCATGGATGTTGAAATAACCTTAAATATAAATGATTAATAGTTTAGTAGAAAAATCCTTTGCATGCCCACCAAAAAAAAAAACATATACCAGTTCACTCTGTAACACCAACAGCGATGATCATGTTACATTACATAAGCTTCAGAGAGAAATTACACTCCATCTCTACCATGTGGTCTATATAGTCCATTTGCTCTAGAGGCTATTTATCTTTTTGCAAGGAGGTCTGAAAATTTACGCCTCTGAACTAAAGACAGTTATCATGGTTAAATATAGTAAAATTTACAGGGTGTGTTAAAAGTGTGGAAACACCCATATAGAATAGAAATGGTTTGTCAGACAGTGATCCAATTTTACATATAAGTTGTGGTGGAAGGGGAAAACCTATTAGGCCATGTCAAAAAATGATGGCCATTTTGAATGCCGCCATCTTGGATTCAACTGAACTTTTTCCAATGGGAAGGTAAGTGTGTGATATATCAAACTAGCAGAGAACTACAGCAGAAAAACAATGGTTTGGTTCATTTTAACATAACCTTAGTCATTCTTATGTTAATACAGTAATTTATTTTCATTACAGGCAATGTGAAGGATGGTGTTATCCCAAGCAGAACATGTTGAGATTATCCTAGTTCCAGGTAAACTAAGCACACGTGTCATAGCAGCAGATTTCAATCAATGCACCCAACCAGACCTTTCATGACTCAAACTTTTTCCAAATTTCAAGAAACAGGTTGTGTCACTGAAAAAACTAAAACTAGACATCCAAAAATTGTTATTGATGAAGCATCAGCAACCAGTATCCTGGCCTTATTCAGCAAGAACCCACAACATAGCAGTCATTGTCTGTCTTGTGGCATTCTTACAAATTGCAGATACTGCAATACCTGACATAAGGATGATCGCAACATGTTCTGCTGCAGTATGCTAAAGTAGTATAGGAATGTATACATAATTGAGGAATATTGGTACTAATGAGTTCGAAAGTGAGATGTCCAGACATGTCTTTATATGTAAAGTGCAATATATAGACTTGCCTAATATTGTACAGTGTAATGGGGGTCACTTCTTTTGCCCTCAGGTCTTCAGGGCCCTTTGGTCTCTCTCTGGGTAGCGTACCAACATGGGGAAACTTCCTACTTTGTGGTCCCTCTGCAATGGTCACCACCACATCTAAGCAGGTCTTTGCTATTGCTGCTTTGGTTACGTCAGTCCACTGCTGTATCTCTCTGATGCTGCTGCACCACCTCCTGCGGCTGTGGCACAACTCTAATTCTTTTTATTAGAAATATAAGACTGCATTATGTCATCTGGGGATGGACCCTCCCCTCATGTGCACATTTTACTGTACTTTTTGCGTGTGCAAAAAATGCAACCATGCTCACATTCATTGAAATGGGCAATTGTTGTAATTAGTTCAATATGGACAGAAAAATATAGCATTTTGCGTATTTTTTTTTGCGTGAACAAAACGTGCGTGCAAAATACGCTTATGTGAATGAACCCATTGAAATCAATGCGTTTTATTCACTACATGCTGTGCGCCCAATTGTGTGCATGCAAAACTGCAGAAATACGCTTGCATAACACAGAACTAAAAACATTGCTAAAAACAGCTCAAAAGTACTTAGGATACACGGTTAGTTCACCTACAAGTGTTACACACAGCTTTTCTGGCTTTTAGACTTGGTTATACACCAGTTGTGGGGGTATTAGTGAAGTGTGAGTTTGGTTCAAACTAATTCGAGCTGGCTTCTCTCTACTTTATTCTGATGAGGTTAAGGTGGGCCATAGCATGTAACCCAAGTGTATAACTCAAATTCACCTCTTCTGAATGTAGAAAGTACTGTCCTTTCATTCTAGCTATTGTCACAGCATCATTGGATCAACATTGATGAGAACCTTTTTCTATATGTTTTTTTAAAGACCGGTATCTAAAGGGGCAGTAAAGCTAATCACTATTTAGAGAGCTTGCTTTTTAATGTAATCTATTGTTACCTATAAAGATCTATTTAAACCTGGAGAGAGACTTCAGTGTTATTCATGCAAATAAGAAAAATAGAACAATAACTCTGCAGCGCCACCTATTGGATGGCAGCATTCCTTCAAATCAATGTCAGACCATTTAAACATGATGTTTGTCAGAAAGCTCAGTAAAATGCCAATGCTATGATCACGACTTCATCTAAAGTATCTAGTTTTGTTCTTCTACATATAATGCTCATTTAAGCAGGTTCAAAACTTTATTTCAGGTCCACATGGAGATGTCCAAGGTTAACGACATGTACATATACGTTACATATATATATATATATATATATATATATATATATATATATATATATCACCTATGATCTGGCCTATTTTAGACATAGTACCGTAATATACAATTACACTACAATGCAGAGGTGAAACTTATCAAGTGTTCAAAAAGTATTTCCTTTCACAAGTAAATATTAAAGAAGCTAAATGAGGCCGCCTGCACACGGCAGAGCCGGATTCCGCATATGGATTTCCACAGCGGATTCCAACTCTGACTCCAGCGACCCTGCGTACCTGTGCTGCTTCGTTTTCATATGTACTGCGGATGGTCGCTGCGAGCCGACGTCGGACATGCGCAGTACAGATTTTTTTTCAAATGTTTATTTTTCCTCCGCCGTTGCTACACGATGACCTGGGTACCTGCAACCTTTCTGCAATGTCATTGCGGAAGGGCCACTGGTCAGACGGCTTCCATTGACTTCAATAGAAGCCATCCACACGGAGTTCATGCAAAAATGGAGCATGCTGTGATTTTTCCTCTAAGAGTGGAAACTGTAATTGTTTTTCGCTCATGTGCAGCATGAATTGATTTCCCATAGAATGCTATGGACGGTATGTACTGCAGATCTGTGGTGCGGATGCCCGCCAAAGATTTGCAGGGGACCTAAGCCTCATGTCCAGGGGAAAATTCAGGCCCACACAGATTCCCCGTACAGAATCCCGCAGTGGGTCCCTCCTGCCCCGCAGACATGAGCCCAAGAATATAGATTATACTCACCTGTACGGACGCTGTGGGTCTCCTCTCCGTCACAGCCGGATCGTCTTTCTTCGGTCTGGCCATGCCGATATATATTTCTTTAACTCCCGCTTTCCCGTAGTCCCACAGCACAGCTGCGGGTGTGTCGCAGGATCAGACAACTTTGATAGGCTTCAATGGAACCCACGGGAGCTGTCTATACAGGAAAACCACACGAAATGGAACATGCTGCAGGTGGTTTCCCTCACGTGTAATCCACGCACCAGAGAAAAATGAGATCCGCAGGTATTTAATTACCTGTGGGTGTCCAATGATTCCCTATGGGCGTGGATCACATGTGCAGGAGACCCACGCAGATTTGTTAATTCCATTTTGCCCATGGACATTGGGCCTAACACCAAGTGCCTGGCTGACTGCTTGCTCTACAGTAGGTTAGCCTCTCACCATTTGTACTTGCTTAGTTACCTGAATGTTGATGATGACGTATTCCATGAGAGGAGGTGCACCTTGATCACTTGCGGTGACTGTTAGTTGATAGTGGGATCTTAGGCTTGCTGATAGTGTCTGGGTTGTCCAGATTTCCCCGCTACTTGTATTAATAAAGAAATGGTACAGATCATCTGCAGGGATAAAGAATCAAAACAATATGAGGAACTATTCATATGAAGCAAACTAAATGCAGACTAATTTAATACACAGGTGAAAACATCCACTGTATAATTATTCATTTCTTAAAATATGTAGCATGCACATATGTTATGTAGACATTACAGGAGTTGTCTCATCAGTCCATACAATAAAGAAGAGGTTAGGCAGCACTACTCCAACACTCCATGGGTACATGTTCCAAATAGGATGACCATATCCCATCAAGACAGTAATCCAGAAAAGAGGGGTGAAGCAGCATTCCAGTACTTCAGTATGCTTCACATCAACTTTATTGAATGAGTTACATAAAATCCATATGAGACTGTAGGTATACTGATGGAGCAGCACTTGCTGCAATGTTAGGGTGGGTTCACACGAGCGTGTTTTTGTGCATGCATACGCACGCACAAAAACACGCTTGTATTTACAACAAGGCATTCCCTATGGTGTGTTCACATGTCTGTACTTTGCAGGTGCGTGCCTGCAAAGATAGGACATGCGGGCACCATAGGGAATGCACGCATTGTTTTCAATGGAGCCGTGGCTGCTGCCGGCGGCTCCAATGAAAACCATGGTCTGCCGACACCCCTGCATTCTTTTTCAGGGAAGGGCTTTACATATAAGCCCTTCCCTGAAAAAGAAACATTTTTGTGTAAAAAAACCAAACAAACTTACCTCTTCGCCGCTCTGGCGGAGAGACACTACCAAGCAGAAGCTCTCACTCTGGAGAGCTCAGGCTGTCCATGTATTACACCGATAGCCATGCATCTGTATGACAGCCATATGGTACCATAAGAAGCATCATGTGTGACAGGGGACAGAGAGAGGACTATAAGGAACATCATGTGTGACAGAGGACATAGAGAGGACTATAAGGAGCATACTGTGTGAGAGGGGACAGAGAGAGGTCTATGTCACACATGATGTTCTGTATAGTCTTCTCTTTGCCCGCTCTCACACATGATGCTCCTTATAGTCCTCTCTCAGCCCGCTCTCACACATGATGCTCCTTATAGTCCTCTCTCTGCCCCCTGTCACACATGATGTTCCTTATAGTCCTCTCTCTGCCCGCTCTCACACATGATGCTCCTTATAGTCCTCTCTGCCCGCTCTCACACATGATGCTCCTTATAGTCCTCTCTGCCCGCTCTCACACATGATGCTCCTTATAGTCCTCTCTGCCCGCTCTCACACAGGATGCTCCTTATAGTCCTCTCTCTGCTCCCCATCACACATGATGCTCCCTATAGTACTCGCTCTGTCCTCTGTCACACAGGATGCTCCCTATAGTCCTCTCTATGTCCTCTGTCACACATAATGTTCCTTATAGCCCTCTCTCTGCCCTGTCACACATGATGCCACTTATAGTTTTCTCTCTGCCCCTGTCACACATAATGCCCCTTATAGTCCTCTCTGCCCGCTCTCACGCATGATGCTCCTTATAGTCCTCTCTCTGTCCCCTGTCATACAGGATGTTCCTTATAGTCCTCTCTATGTCCTTTGTCACACATGATGTTCTGTAGAGGACATAGAGAGGGCTATAAGCTTGACAAGTTTTGGTAAAACCTCTTCTACCTACATTGTACTGTGCTTCGTTGCAGGTAATTGTACTGCAGATTTTACAACTAAAATTCTGCAACAACTCTGTGATATGTGATCCGAACCTTAGTGGCTTACATGCCACTGCCACCTTTATATACAGACCAGCATTTTCATTTTTTCAGATGTAGATCATTGCTTTCAGGTCTAAAAGCGGTTTCTGTGATTTTACAGAATATTTCATATGCAGAACGTCATTTCATCAGACACCATATAACACATAAGACAGCAAACATTAAACAGAATTGTCTAAAAAAAAAAAACCAATACTAAACATAATGTGCGGTTATTACCTGAGGACATTGAGTACACAACCGTCCCATTATTAGCAGCATCAGGATCCTTTGCATAAACAGCAGTCACGAACATATGTCCTGGCTGGCCATCTGGGACCTTAGCACAAGGATAGCAAATTGTAACATGCAGTAGGTAAAAATAAAGAGACGTGAACAGTACAGAGTACTATGTACCGGGAGAACAATGCAACTTGTATATCACGAGACAATTCTATTAAAAGGTTCCATGGCATTGCTAAGGGTTTTTGCAAGAGCCTATGTTAGAAATTTAGTTTGAAAGTTCCATTATGACTTATTCCTGACATTTCAAAGCAAAATGATGAATTATAGGTAAACACAGAAAATAATATTTAGTAGTATTATCCAACAGATGTCTGTTTCACTTGAGCAATATGCCACAGAAATGCAGGTGATCACCATTGGTCTAAAGCAAGGATTCTAGAACTATAATGTTACCTATCGCTTTTGTCCTGTAGGTGGCGCCACACTACCAGCTGATGATACAGCCACCAACTCCCTTATATTTATGATTACAACAGGCATTTATCACCCAACTTATCTGATGCTTATATACAAATATGTATCAGAATAATTCTTGGACTCCACAATGTATCATGTCATTAATAACACCATATGACTGCCAAAACAGTAGTTACTTCTGCTGATTATTACAGACATGCGACCAGGATGCTTGTGTGATTTTAAACTACTGTTGCTCAATGCTGCTTGTTTATAATTTATACATTGTTGCAAATATTCTGTTACTATGTGACTGATTATGGCACATCACGCTGGACCTTGCATGAGCTTTGTATACTACTCCCCAGCTCAGTGCTATGCGTGATTTTAAGTTGTCGCTTTCTCTGACATATCCATTGTGCTCTTTTACCGACAACTCATAGAACAATTGCTGTTTGTTTTAGTACCTGCATTTATATTTCGTATTTGTATACTGCTTGGTGAATTGTCTTTCAAGGCTGCTTTCACCCCTGCGTTAGGGTCAGTTCAGGGATTCCGTCTCTCTGTTCTGCTTGTTTTTGTTGGGAGAAACTGAAATAAAACTGATCTGTTTTTCCCCCACTGATTCCAATGGGATTTATAAAAATGGGGGGGAAAGGGAAAAGCTTCCATTCCGTCAGGTTTCCAGTTTTTGCATGGATTAATAGTCTACAGTGTTATATTTCCATCCAAAACAAACGGTAGCCTGACGGAATAATGTAAGCAAATGTAAGCCTTTCTGTTTGCTTTCCATTCTTTTGAAACCCTATTGAAATCAATGAGGGCAAAAAACAGATCCGTTTTTTTCTGTTTTATTTCAGTTTCTCTCCTCCAAAAATGGAGCAGAGAGATGGAAAACCTGAACTGAACCCTAACATAGGTGTCACGGAAGCCTAACAATTGTTAAATGAAATTGATTCAAGGTCAGAGCCCCGTCATGTGTCTCATGATGTTACCTATAGAGGGACCCTGCACATTGGAGCACTGTTCTCTTATTTATTACATGATGCTTGCTTGACACAGTCAGACATATTTTGGCATTCAGTGTCGTGTTAGGTCCACCAGAGAAATGAATCCTGATACCTGTCTTGCAGTCATACAGTGCACATCCACTTATACTGAATAGTAGTAGTATCACTGCACACATAAGGCCCATCAGTAAGTTATCAGTAATACGTATCAGTGTCTAATGGAGTTTGTTGCCAGCCTTGTTGTAGCTGGCCCCTATTGCACCCATAGGAAAGACTCAGTAGGAGTTTATTAAGAGCAAGTTCACATTTGAGTTTTCCTTTCTGCTTTAGATGGATCCTGTGTTTTTTTTTTTTAAACATTATTACAAACGGAAATCAAATAGAAACAAACAGAAAGCATTCTTTACATATTTTGATGGATCTATCTGCAGGATCCACAAAAAAACAGAAAGCATTCTTTACATATTTTGATGGATCTATCTGCAGGATCCACAAAAAAACAGAAAGTATTCTTTCTATTTATTTTCGTTTGATTTCTGCTTTTAATAAATTTAAATGGATCCATTTAGTTCTATTATCTGTGCTCAGATCCTTTGTTCTCCACGGGGAAACAATGCTGTCAGCACTCCCCGTGGAGAACTGCTGATAAACGTGAGTGACGATTTTTAGGTTAGCTTGAATTTAACGATCAGCTAACAGTGCCCAAAAAGTGGACAATAGGCGCACATTTCCACGCACCGATTATCGCTTAAATGATCGCCAATTAGCGATTTTTTAGCGATCATCGGCTCGTGTAAATGGACCTTTAGCATGCATCATTTGTTTAGGACACTACATGCTGCTTTGATTGGCCAATGCTGCCCACTTAAGCCTTAATATAATCCCCATTGAAGCACGCCTCTTCACACATTAGGTACATCTCGGGGCATCTGTGTGTCTATATAGAGGTCTATGCCAACCATGAGCTAGAGTAGATTTCTGGTATAATCTATGTCAGTTTCTGGCATAAATTAAGAGTTAAATTTGTCTGGCCTGTGCAGTCACACCCCCTCCAAACTAGTCACCCATTTTTTTATGTGAAATAAGGTGGTGTAAATGCAAAATGTTGCAAATTTTTGCAGAAGAGAAGCCTGCACAAAAAATTGTGCCCCTTTTAACGTTATTTTCAGCATGATAAAAGCCAATCACTGCTTTATTTTGCGGTGCTTGTATTTTTGCACAAGTTTTTTTTTTTGGGGGGGGGGGGGGCAGATGTTCGACAGATGCTAGCTGTAAGGTAATAGGGAATTTGGCATTTTTTTCACTTTTTGGTCAGTGGCATTTTTTTTTAGGTCATTAGCGTTAATCTAAAAACTATTTTTAATCTATTGCGAAAAATACCATAAGAAGTGAGGGACCAGTATGTTAAATGGCATGTTAACCTTCTCAGCAAGATTGAACCTATGAGTGAAGCAAATTTCACTTTTTCAGAGTTTGAAATTACATAACCGAGTTTAAAATCATTGATTAAAATATAATAAACAGAAAATTTCCCTCTTCACATTTTTTGCAAATTTCTGTGTTATACAATATCAGGACTTTTTCCTGAGTTCAAGGCCGTTTGTTGCAAGCAGGTGTTATGACCACTAGATGGCAGTCACACGCACTGAATAAAAGTTTTCGCAACTACTGTACAGTACTGACAAACCTTTATATGCAGCTGCTTCCCTGATGGCAACTGGGGGAAGAATGGCTTGTTGTCATTAAGGTCCATGACTGTGATGTAAACTGCAGCTGTGGCATTACGGCGTGGAGTGCCATGGTCAGTCACCAACACAGTGAGGTGATGAAGTGCTTTATGTTCACGATCTAAGGCTGCAGAATTTATGAGTTCACCTGTGCAAAAAATAAGTAAGAACAATAAAGAATATAAAGTCATAAAGTGGTTTGTTATGTTATCACCTGAAATACTAAGTTCCTCCATTACATTATCAGGCTTCACTCAAGAAATACACAGCATTTCTAGGTACATCAATTGTGCTGCCATCAAAAGGCGGGCACTTCTACCAGCTGCTCTTCACCTGATGATCCAGCACAGCATCTTTGCCAGATTGTGACAACAGTGGTTGAATTGCCAAATTGCCCACCTCTAAGAATCACAGTATATAGATTAGATAGATAAATAGATAGATATGAGATAGAGAAATAGATAGATAGTAGATAGATAGATAGATAGATAGATAGATAGATAGATAGATAGATAGATAGATAGATAGATAGATAGATAGAGTGAGTAGTAGCTAGTGACCCTCCCCTCTCCACAGAGGTCTATGGGTAACTGTAATCTGATCTCTTAGTGAAGCTGAAAATCCAAATCCTCTCCATAGATGGATGCTACCAGTGGATTCGAAAGGCATGAACAGTGCAGAAGACTATGGGGAGGAAAGAATCTTCATAAGTGAAAACAGAGGTATCTAACAGAGGATATATTAAAAAATCTTTTAATTTGTACCAAGCTGGGTGCACATTACAATATACAATATATATATAAATTTAATATATTTTCTTATATCAACATGTATTACTGAATTATGGAAAGCTGGAGGTAAGATGTTAAAGTAAATGATAAAATACATGCACAACCATATGATATATTAGTGAATGGACGTGTTCTTCTGCATTACATCTGTGTATAAAATACTAGCTGTTTCTGCGGCTTTACCTGTCTTGGAGTTGATATGAAAATAATTATCCTCAGACAGCAGAAAGTATGAGAGCTGTCCATTCCTCCCAGAGTCCCTGTCCAGTGCCTTGATTGTCCCAACCACACCATGAGGAGTGAGGCTTTCAGGGACCATGAAAGAATAGATGAGCTGATTGAAAGTTGGGAAATTGTCATTTACATCCAAAATCTTTACAATCACAGAAGTAGTTGCAGTCTGATCGTGGAGCTGGCCCATGCTTCTGGCCACCACAATCAGATTGTATATACTAGTCTTTTCATAATCCAGTGACCGGCGTAGGAAAATCCATCCCGTATTACGATTGATTCCAAACGTAATGGAATCTGCAGGAAGTAAGGAGTAACTGATTCTTGTCTGCTGATTTGGGGTCCCATCGAAGTAAGCTTTCATTTGAATGAGTTTAGAGTTTGTAATGAAATCTTCATTGATTTCCACTTGACGCACCAAATTTCCAAAAGTCAACATGTTACCAATATTGTTCTTTGTGACACTAATAGTTAATGTAAGGAGGGAACTTAACGAAGGATGTCCGTTGTCTTCAGCCATTATGAGGAGAATATGTTCACAGACCATTGTTAGAGTTGTATTTAGATACAATATTCCAAGGTTAGGGTCAATGGTAAACATGTCTTGTTTCTCACTAGCAATGCTGTAGGTGATCAATCCATTATAGCCATCATCAAGGTCTTCTGCTTGAGCGATATACAGCGCACTGCCAGGAGGAGTTGTCTGGGGTACATTGATTCTGTCATTCTCTCTTACAAAAACAGGTGTGTTGTCATTGACATCAGTTACAGTAATGTTAACCTGTGTACTGCTGACGACTGGAGAGTCCCCTAGCTGTGACTGGACAGTAAGAACAATAATAGGCTGAGACTCATGATCCAATGGCCGTCTTGTAGAAATGATACCAAACTGGGAATTTATGGACAACATCTGATATGGATCACCAGACTGTATTCTGTATGAGATGGGATCGATGGAATCTAGACAAGACAATATAAAGCAGAGTAATGTTAATAAAATGGAACAATACATATTGTAATAGTTACAGGCAGGGGCGTAATTATAGAGGGTGCAGAGGATGCGGCTGCACCTGGGCCCAGGAGCCTTGGGGGGCCCATAAGGCCTCTCCTCCATATAGGGAGCCCAGTACTATGAATAAAGCATTATAGTTGGGGGCCCCGTTCCAGGTTTTGCATTGGGGCCCAGGAGCTTCAAGTTACGCCTCTGGTTACAGGCCAATCAACATACAGGCAGTGAAGGTGGAAAGTACTCCCAGTAATGCGTGCCACACTGGAAGAGCTTGGGATTATGGAAAGAGATCGTTAATTTGTATAATTATATGTACATTTTAATAATAGTAATACAGGATTTTTTCCCCCTGTCCTTAAAATTACCATACTTCACCATTAAAAGGGAGATCCACTCACAATGTGTAACTTGCACATAGAAACGCAGAGGATTAGCAGCAGAAAAATACCACATGGTCTATCTAGGCTTCCCTTATCTTATTGAATTTTTCACTTGGGATAATAGATATATGCTTATCCCAGACACATTTAAATTCTGTTATACCCTGCAGCTGCAGAACACAGACTCCTCTCTGCCAACTCAGACACCCAGCTCGGGCGTCTACTCCTTTTGTGAATGTGGCCCAATCTTAAATGGCCAGTGCACCCTTCATTAAATTGTCCCCTGGCGACAGCCTGTCAGCTTCGGATATATCAGTCAATCTCCACCTGTGTCTGTCTATTGTAATCATTTTGGTCTCACTCAAGGTGCTTGCAAGTTTGTTCTAATTCTTTGGTTCTTGACATTTGGTTATCCCTGACTATGTTCCTGCCTCTGATCCTAACCCCGGCTTGTTATTTTGACTTCTATCTGCTGGCTCCCCTGGCCTCTGGTGTGATTCACCCTGCTGAACCTGTTTTCCATGGCCCGACCTTGTTCTTCGTACCAAAGTGTGCCACCTGCTCTGACCTGGACTGACTGACTACGCTCCTGTTCTCACCCTCAGGTAACCACGCCTCTAGTCGTGTCAGCTGCCACAGTGTTAGAACCACTTCCTGAGTTACGGCCTAGGGACCCCACAGCAAAGCCTGCTTTCCGAATGATGGGGTTAAAGGGTGAAGATTGGGATACCTCAGGATTTGGCCCAAAGTCAAACCAGAGTGTGGTACAACAGGTCCAAATCTGCTGATCTTGGCAAAGTCACTTTCTTTTGATATTAAACCACGTCTGCTGGGAGTTTGTTCCATGTCCTTCAGTACTATATAATATAGTAGTTACTGTACATATATTTTTGGGATTAAAAAAACATAGCCTCCGCCCTGTGCCAGTCACTGCACTGGCTGCCCATTAAATACAGAATTCAATTTAAACTCACTACCTTCAAAGCCCTCCACAGCGCAGCACCGCCCTACATTGCCTCCCTCATCTCAATCCATCGCCCAGCTCGGGCTCTCAGCTCTGCTAACGAAACTAGACTGAGCGCCCCTTTAATTTGAACTTCTCATTCCCACCTCCAAGACTTCTCCAGAGCAGCACCAGTCCTCTGGAACGCACTACTAAAGGATACCTGAGCAATCCAGGACTCACAAAATTTCAAGCGTGCTCTAGAAATGCACCTCTTCAGGGAGGCATACCACAATCCCCTAAACAAACCTCTCTGTACTCCGCCTGATAGCATGCTCCCTGACCTACTGACTGCAATCCCTGATAGCCACCATCAACTGCCCCTGCAGTCATACCGTTTCTGACGTCATACGGCTAATTATCTGACCATTGTCTATGTGTATAGCATCCCTCGCTCTCCACCTCGCCATACCGTGCACATCTCCAGCCCTTTACCTTCTGTATCACCCCATTACTTGTAGTATGTAAGCTCGTTGGAGCAGGACCCGCACCCCTATTGTTTCCATCAACTGATTACTATATGCAACCACGGTTCTGTAATTTTTGTACTTTTGTCTTTCTGTATTCCCCCTGTCTATGTAAACGCTGTGGAATATGTTGGCGCTATACAAATAAATATTATTATTATCTTTGAAGATGAGCCTTTCTCAGACCTAGCTGTTTGATTCAGAAGAAGACAAACCCTTGTAGCCAATGTTACAGGGGAGCATATACTTATTCCTTAACCCCTTAAAGGCAGTCATATAATTTGTATGGGACATTGATTGGGAATGTTCATTTGGCCGATCATTGACCCATGTTAAAGGGCATTAACACCAGGTTTGCATCATGTGTGGGCATTCTGTCTGAAACAGTCCTTCCAATATTTCATAAATGTATACCGTGCCGTTTGAATTTTTTTGCATAGTTTTAATCAACTGCACTTTGCATTCAATTGAAGTAAATGTATACCTATATATACCGCCCAAGTGTATGCGTACACCTGTCTAATAGTAGTCTGAAGTCAGCTTAGACATATACGATGGAAAAATCAGGGATCAGACTAAACTCAGGGCTTGTTTGGAGTCTGTAATCGTGGAAAAACATAAGTCTGCATAGGAATAGTAGCCAAAAACAATTTTTTTTTAGACTTAAGACTATTTTCAAAGTTTCTTAAACTTTTTATTTTGTTTGTGCTTGCTACAAGACGCACTACTAAGTACTGAAGAGACAGATTTCTTGTATATTTTCGCACAACTTACCTAATTATATTTTTTTGAACATTTGAGGACAGAAAAGTATCCACAAGTCATTGCATGAATTCTAACAGAAAACCATAAACTGGCAATATTATATGAGAACAGCCATTTCAGACTATAGTAAGAGCAATCGTGTGACAGATGGAGAATTATACGTGCTGCAAAACTGTTTAGCTAACGCTGCAGTAAATGGACTGTACAGGCAATTATGTGTTCAGTTAGATGCACAATCTGCAAATGACAAATTAAAGTGAAATTATCCTTGGGAAGAACTCTTCTTTATGTTTCCAGCTACTCACATCCAGAGCAGAGGATAGTAGTAGTATGAAGAAGAGTTTGTGGTCTGAAATGTATTCATTTTTATGTGCTGGGTTTACAGATGAGGGGGCATAAAAAGTAGAACAGATGTTTTCATAGCATTTGTCACTTCTACCACTCCGCATGGCAGGTCATAGATATTGTAGGTGGAGGCAGCTGAAAGACGTTGGTAAGGCATGGTAGGAGGAAATCAGAGTGATCTGACTTGATCTGATCTTTAACGGATATGAATATGTTTTTAACCATTTTAAAGTGTTCCACTGGATTATACAGTCATTGTTACAAGGCTTGTATAAAGAGTCTAACTTGACTTGCAGGAATGCTGCCTTCTAATAGGTGGCACTGCAGAGGTATTGTTCCATCTCTCTTATTTGCATATTTCCCAGAGGAGCATGGATGGCCTTATAAGTCTCCTCACTCACCTAGAAGGTGTTCTCCCTAAGGAGAAAAGGTAGCGTTCCTGAACCACTGTATTACACATACAATAAACAATCCAATTGTGGAAAAAGCTTTGATAAAAATATGTTGTTTTTGTACACAGCATCTTTGCAGACCTCTGTGCTTTTATGGTTACAGATTGCAAACAAGCCCTTTGTGTATTCTGGTCCTAAAGCCATATGTTACTTCATTCCCTATAGGCAGGAGAAGAGGGGGCACATGGATGGGAGCTCTATAGATCCCTGCTATTACCATGGCCTATCAATGACAGAACAATTAAGTTAGTAAGGTAGCATTGTTGTATTAAGCTTTTGCTATGTTCTATCTAACTGTACAATATGCCCTGAAGACATTATATCATCATGGACAATGGCTTTACATGGAAGTCACTAGTCTGACAACCAACACTCCCAACAAACTACTGATTTTGCTGGGGGAAGATGCTGACAGCTATACATTTTCCTTGCTGTGAAAATGTAGTGTTACGTGGAGGTCCAAGTCCACCAGAGTGAAAGGCCCTGCTTGTTTGTGGCTTTATGCTATATATCACATACATCCCTTTAAGTTCGATATACTTGTAGTTTTCTTGGTTATATAATATATACATTATGACCAAACTCATCTCTTCTCACCTTAGGTGAACTTGATAACTGATGAACAATAGTCACTATTATCATATTCTATCGCATTAGATTTTTATATTTAGATGTTGTAGCCCCACTGAACAAGTACATATTATAAAATCTGTCATAGTGACATACTGTACAGTCAGGTATAATTATTTACAGCAGATACTCTGTATATCGCTACTACACTAAGGAAACAGTGTTAGCTCCAGGTGCTTTACCGTGTAACAGATTATGTAATTATACCACTGAAAGCAGATTTTCTTGATAAAATAGGAACTTTAAAACAAATATTGCCTGCAAATTTACTCGTGTATTATCTTGGGGTAGTAAGGGTGACTTTACATGGGTCAACTGCAGTCCAAATAATCACTCATTTCAGCGAATGAAAGCAATAGTTGTTCCGGCCACCAAGGGGGGACGAGGGATAATTAATTCACTTGTCTCTTGTTGTTTCTTTGCGGCTCACTTAAAAATAATCTCTGGTTGATTAATTTATTGTCTGGTGTAACTAGGCAGTTGTCCGTCTTTCAGTGACTTCCCAATACTCTTTGCAGATCGGTGTGCTCTCCAGTTATCGCCAACATAAACAGCAATCACTCCGTGTGAAAGAACACGGACGACCATCATTTCCTATGCTAACAACTAGCTGTAGTGACTACTTCCAGCGACTAGTTGAACGACAGTTGTCCCGTGTAAAGCCACCCTAAGAGGTGAAAGTCATAAGAATGTACAATACTATACTGCTGCAGTTGTTACAGTCTTTTATACCTGACCGATGAAGGAAACCAAAGTAAACCCTGTATATAAATGACAATGTCAAGTATCACAGTGACAGGGCTCGGATAACACCGGTCTTCGTAACATGCCAAAAAAGAAAAAATGGTCAGGTACAGGGATAAAATCCAACTCCTTTATTAAGTAAAAATTAAAAACACATACACGGCCACAGATCAAGATTGAAAAGGTATATATCCGGCACATTTTGAAGGTTATTACGCATGGCATGTCTGATCCATAGTATGAATATGATATTTAAAATAACCTAAATAGAGATGAGCGAACACCAAAATGTTCGGGTGTTCGTTATCCGGAACGAACTTCCCGCGATGTCCGGGTGTTCGTTTCGAATAACGAACCCCATTGAAGTCAATGGGCGACCAGAGCATTTTTGTATTTCGCCGATGCTCGCTAAGGTTTTCATGTGTGAAAATCTGGGCAATTCAAGAAAGTGATGGGAATGACACAGTGACGGATAGGGCAGGCGAGGGGCTACATGGTGGGCTGCATCTCAAGTTCACAGGTCCCACTATTAAGCCACAATAGCGGCAAGAGTGCCCCCCCCCCCCCACTGTCAGCATAAAGATCGTTCTCCTCTGCCACAGCTGTAACAGCTGTAGCAGAGAAGAACGATGTTTGCCCATTGAATTCAATGGAGCGGCAATACAGCAGGTTCCACTGAATGCAATGGGCTGCCCGCGATCGCAGGATGAATGGTCGGAAAGGGGTTAAATATATAACCCCTTTCCTGCAATTCATCCAGAAATGTGTTACACTAAAAATATATACCGGCGTATAAGGCGACGGGGCGTATAAGACGACCCCCCAACTGTCACCTTATACGCCGGTAATACAGTGGAGCAAAGAATAAAAAGCATTACTTACGTTTTTAGATGATCTGCGGCGCTCCTGCAGGCTGTCACTCCCTCCTAATCCACGGCAGACAAGCTTTCTCTATGAAAGGCTTTAAATCCCTGCCTCCAGAAAGACACGTGCCTTCAGCCAATCACAGCCAATGACAATGATGTCATTGAATGGCTGTGATTGGCTGTGTTTCTGGAGGCGGGGATTTCAAGCCTTGAAATCCCCGCCTCCAGAAACACAGCCAATCACAGCCATTCAATGACATCATTGTCATTGGCTGTGATTGGCTGAAGGCACGTGTCTTTCTGGAGGCAGGGATTTAAAGTCTTTCGTGGAGAAAGCAATACTCTGCCGTGGACCAGGAGGGAGTGACAGCCTGCAGGAGCGCCGCAGATCATCTAAAAACGTAAGTAATGCTTTTTATTCTTTGCTCCACTGTATTACCGGCGTATAAGGTGACAGTTGGGGGGTCGTCTTATACGCCCCGTCACCTTATACGCCGGTATATATTTTTAGTGTAACACATTTCTGGATGAATTGCAGGAAAGGGGTTATATATTTAACCCCTTTCCGACCATTCATCCTGCGATCGCCGGCAGCCCATTGCATTCAGTGGAACATGCTGTATTGCCGCTCCATTGAATTCAATGGGCAAACATCATTCTTCTCTGCTACAGCTGTTACAGCTGTGCCAGAGAAGAAGGATTTGTCTTCTATATGTTCTCAATGGGGTCAGCGCTGCTGCCGCTGGCCCCATTGAGCGCATATAGAATGCATCCATAGCGAACCGCGGGAGGGGCAGACTTTTATATCAGGCGGACACCTTATCTCCCCAGCCACTCACACCAGGGGGGTGGTATAGGGCTTAAACGTTGCAGGGGGAAGTTGTAATGCCTTCCCTGTCTTTATATTGGCCAAAAAAAAGCGCTAACGTCTCAGGGAAGAAAGTTAAAGTAACCCGGACACCGCATGGTGTTCGTTACGGATAACGAACATACCGAACACCCTAATATTCGCACGAATATCAAGCTCGGAAGAACACGTTCGCTCATCTCTAAACCTAAACCAATAGAAACACTCATTGGACATCCCCCCTCCAAAAAAATAAAAATATTAACCCCCAGTAAACGTTGAAATTTGGGGCTGGAAAAGGAGAGAAGAAAACATCGCCGTAGCAGCTTTCGATGTTTTTATGCATTTTTCATGTTTTTCTCATGCATTTTCTATTCTTTATGTGGGTGACTTTTTATGCATTTTATTCCGTTGGCTTTTTGATCCTTTTCCTTTTCCCGCTCCTTAACAAATTTCATGGTCTATTGGGAATTTTTTTTTTGGGGGGGGGTGGGGGCTGGGCTATTGGTTCCTATAGTGTTCCTATTGGTTCAATTTATTTTAAATATCATATTCATACTATGGGTCAGACATGCCATGAGTAGGAACTTTTCAGTGCAATATGTGTAGGAAAAAGTCCTTTTGAAACTAGATCTGTAGCCATGTTCACATTTGAAATTTTTAGTCAATAATGAAATTGGATTTTAGCCCATATGCAAGTTTATACTTATATGTACAAACATATATAAAAGAAGCACAGCTCCAGTAGATTTGTCATTTAGTATACTGTATTAGGAAATCACACTATAGTAGTGGTTCAGGGGTGTAACTATGGGATGTGGTTGCACCCGGGCCCAGGAGCTTAGGGGACCCATAAGGCCTCTCCTCTCCATATAGGGAGCCCAGTACTATGAATAAAGCATTATATTTGGTCCTTGTTACAGATTTTGAATTGGGGCCCAGGAGCGTCAAGTTATGCCTCTGCATAGGACCGTGGGTAAACCTATTCATTAGTTTAAATGAGTTTTAATGATTAAAAAGGCAAACAATGAGATATTTATCTCTGTTATATCAGGGATCATATTTGACAAACTTCTTTTTTTGCTGAATCCTCTCTGGTGATAACTATTTCAGTTTCTATTAAGGCCCTTTTACACACCACGATTATCGCTCAAAACGTGCTCAAAAGCCATCTTTTGAGCACTAATCGTTGTGTGTAATTGTGCGCCCATCATACACTTACCATGCACTTTTCGTCCATCACTGACTTCAGGTAAGCAGCTTGAAATCCTTGCCCCTGTTAAGAGGGACCGCACACTGAGTTCTCTGTGGGCAGCACTGATAACATTCTTTAACAGCTGTTAAAACAGCTGGAGAACAATAGTGGTGTATTTAGAGAACAGACCACCCGCTGTTCTCTAAATACATGCAAATGAAGTACTAAAGCGCTGATTAGCCCATTAGTACCTACACAAAATGATCCCTCAAAACTGTCAGTTTCTGACGAATTTTGAGCGATCATCTGTGTGTGTAAATGCATCATAAACTTTCTATAAATATGTTAAATCACATCAACCAGAAGAAAGGGGATCTTGTAAGTATTCAGTGACTCGAGATTCTGAAGTTTGTAAAGAATTGTGACCTCAGTGGATTTATCAACCATGGATAATCTGGTCTCACCAGTCACTGCTAAGATAAATAAAACTTCTGCTGGGGCTTTTCATGTTTCTGATTAAGAACCATGGAACTGTATAATGTACTGGACTTGTCATATAAATTATCCATACAAGTTACTGTGAAAAACTTAGCGGAAATTTGAAACATCTGCAGTAGATGTCAGGAGCTTGTAGTGAATGTCCAAATGCAATATTTCTTATTATAAAGCATAATATCAACAAGAAGTCATGCATGTTAACTAAGGTTTAATGATATAATTGTGTCCTCGAATGATTATACTCTATCTATCTAATATCTATCTATCTATCTATCTATCTCATATCTATCTATCTATCTATCTATCTATCTCCTATCTATCTATCTATCTATCTATCTATCTATCTATCTATCTATCTATCTATCTATCTATCTATCTATCTATCTATCTATCTACCTATCTCATATCTATCTATCTATCTATCCATCCATCTCATATCTATCTCATATCTATCTATCTATCTATCTATCTATCTATCTATCTATCTATCTATCTATCTATCTATCTATCTATCTATCTCATGTCTATCTATCTATCTATCTATCTCTCTATCTCATGTCTATCTATCTATCTAATATCATCTATCTATCTATCTATGTGCTATTGCTATTGCTCTCTCCAACTTTGTATATCAGGTACTCCATCTTCTATCTACATTTTTCTGTCTACAGTTCTATAGATGGATCTGTTGTTATATCCTTTGTGTGCACCTGAGTAGGAGTGGTGAAGTGCACCTGCAGTTAATGCGATCCACTGGACGGCTTCTTAGAATGACGGCTCACAATTTATATGAAAGTCTGTGCATTTGGAAAGAAACGCTGAATAGTCATTCCAATTAAACTACACAAGGCCAGAGTACTAATACTAATGTTTTTGCAAATCACGTCACAATGTAGCACACAGCTGCATATTTAAGGGCTCCAACTCAAGAATGGCTTTGTCAGTAAGGAACCGTAACTTATAAAAAGCACAGTTGTTGACAGGTATTGCTTAGCTGAACTGGAATCTGAGGTATGGATATTATCCATGGAAATCAAGCATGTCTGTGTTTGGTGAAGCTGGTGAGAAACAGGAGTTGTCAGCGCAGAAGTCTCACCCAGTCATACTGGATTAGTAAGAAAGTTGTATATATCGATACTATCCAATTGATTTAAAGTGAACCTGTCGCCAAGTATAAACACCATAAACTATAGTTATAGTGCTTAGAGCTTAGGTGACGTGGAGTCCGGGAAGCCTCTTTTACAACCTACCCAGAAACCCGCTCCTGTGGTGTGCTACAGCAAATCGGCGCGTGCATAGCAGCTTTGACCTTATTAGAAGGCTGTGCATATGCATTTCCATAGAGATGGATCGGAACATGCACACACTCAGTTCTAAAAAGTGTCAAGCTGGTTGTGTGCACTTGTAGTGGCCTGAAGTCTTTATATTTGGCCCCTCCATAATTGTCATACATGTCATGTCTTTAGTGTGGATGCCCTGTGCAAATTGTCCTGTCATTAGTCATGTGTATTGCACAGCTGTAGCATGTATGAGGTTAATGTCTGAGAGTGGCTGAGATATGTGTGAAAAATGTAACAAGTTTGTCTTGTCATGTGAGCATGCAAGTATATATATATATATGAGTGAAAGGTGAGACTGGAGGGAGACCATCTTCTTCAACGGTAGAAGGTAGAGGGAGAGTGACGGCCACATGGGGGTACCTTCAACCCTCATGTAAATTGATGGAGGCCGAGGAGAGGTATCCTGATGCCCATATTTCCAGGATCCCCACTTAAAGAGTGAATGGAGAAAGGAGTCACCATGCAGTGTCCAAACTACTAATTTCAAGTGAGTGTTAGCAGAGGGTTCTTTCCACCTCCGGTGTGTCTCACCTGGGGTAGAGCTTTACAGATAACTCAACCTGTAGGCCCGGTGTCAGCCTGTGTCCCATAGTGTGTGTGTGCGTCCAGAAGCAGAGTCATACAGATAACTAGGACTGTGGGCCCGTTGTCATCCTGTGTTCTCCTTCCTGACCCTGCTCAACTGTTATTCCTGCACTGGTGTGTGAAAGTTACCTTTAAAGAAAGTAATGTTCCAGTCACTGTCCGTTCCCAGTGATTGAGTTATTCAAAGTTAACTGTGTGTGGACTGTCTTATTTTTCGCACCGGATAATCAATGGTGTGAAGGAACGGTGGCGCCACGAGTGACAACTTCTCAAGTCCACTACAACACTTTACAGGTAACCGCTGTCCCAGCATTGCCTGGAAGAGGTCTAGTGGTGCCTTGGCTCAGGCCATATGCATCCCTCTGGCGAGGAGTTTGGTAGAGCCACTGTGACAAGTACCATTTCTACCCCTGCCAGCTCCTCAGTGTCATGCTTTGTGCCTTGGTTGCTGCAGGACACCACACAATGACTCCACTGGGGGACATCACAGGAATGGAAGGCCAGGTGAGTATGAAACACAGCTCCCACACTCCACATCACTTAAACTATAAGCACCCTAACTTAGCTTATAGTGCTTAAAGTTGGACAGGTTCAATTTAAAGGGAATATATCACCCATTTTTTTTACTAATTAAAGGAGATGTCCCGCGCCGAAACGGGTTTTTTTTTTTTTAACCCCCCCCCCCGTTCGGCGCGAGACAACCCCGATGCAGGGGTTAAAAAAACCACCCGCACAGCGCTTACCTGAATCCCGGCGGTCCGGTGACTTCAATACTTACCGCTGAAGATGGCCGCCGGGATCTTCTACCTTCGTGGACCGCAGCTCTTCTGTGCGGTCCACTGCCGATTCCAGCCTCCTGATTGGCTGGAATCGGCACGTGACGGGGCGGAGCTACACGGAGCCGCTCTTTGGCACGAGCGGCTCCATAGAAGAAAGCTGAAGACCCGGACTGCGCAAGCGCGGCTAATTTGGCCATCGGAGGCCAAAAATTAGTCGGCTCCATGGAGACGAGGACGCTAGCAACGGAGCAGGTAAGTATAAAACTATTTATAACTTCTGTATGGCTCATAATTAATGCACAATGTACATTACAAAGTGCATTATTATGGCCATACAGAAGTGTATAGACCCACTTGCTGCCTCGGGACATCTCCTTTAAGACTAGATAGTGATACATTTTCTATTTTTCTAATTAGCTTTCATTTTCCTCTGGTAGATTTTTTAATTATATTTTCTATACATGATTATGGTGCCAGTTTTAGATTGGCCAGTTATTAGCAGGTTGCAAGTTACGTGGAGTTTTTTTAAATGGACCCTGCTTTAAAGAGATCATTAGTTGTGGCAGCCATGATTGTAAATGTGACAATTGGATCTGCCGCAATATTGATTGTTGCTTTTTAATTATCTTCTCACGAACCAAGTGCCAATTTCTTGGCATGGTCTTAGAATAGCAGTTGGATGGCAGGTGCTTAGAAGCTACAGCAGAGGGACAATTAATGTCAGAGCAGATCCTTTTGTTACATTAAAAATGGAAGAAAAATGCTAAGATCTTATAAATGAAACACAATTGACAATCTTTGGCTATCGATATAATTTTGGTACAATATAGAGCCAATTTTATGAGTTAAGTGAATTGTCCAAACTGTTCATTTTATTGGTTCCAATCAATGTGCTGATAAAAAATGATAAACTTCAGTACTTACTTAGAGGTTCTCTAGCCTTGACTGAGCCAACGGCACTTCCATTCGGAACATCTTCTGATATTATAAATGTGTAGCGGGATTTTTCAAAGATTGGTGGTGCGATTGTAGTCTTTTGGATGTTAACAGTTACAGATGCATTTACTGCAGAGGTAAGGCCACCTTTATCATGAGCGCATACAGAAAAGGTCACTTGCAAGTCTTCCAGATGATTGAGAGTAGAAATCAAATAGATAATACCTAAGGAATGGATGGAAAAATTACATTTAATTACATTCATTAAATGTTTTTACAAATAATATCACTTGAAGAAAATTAAATCTTAACATATTCTATGTATATATAGATTGCAAATAAAGCTTAAAGAAAAAGATCACTAAGGACTAGAGATGAGCGAACATGTCCGTTACGGACACATCCGCACCCGGACACCGGCTTTGCCGAACACTGCAGTGTTCGCGCGTAAAGGTCCTGGTGCCGCCGGGGGGCGGGGAGATGCGCGGCGGCGCGGGCGGCAGTAGCGGGGAACAGGGGGGAGCCCTCTCTCTCTCCCTCTCCCCCCCACTCCCCGCCGCACCCCCCCGCGCTGCCACGGCGGCCCCCGAACTTTTTCGCCCGAACACTGAAGTGTTCGCAAAGTTCGGTGTTCGGGCGAAAAAGGGGCGGGGCCGAACGTGTTCGCTCATCTCTACTAAGGACCATCTCCTTTAGTACCTTTTAGGCCGGCTGCCCACGAGCGTGACAGGCTCCGCCGCGGAGTATTCCGCAGCGAAGCCCGTCACGGCGCCCCCCCAGAGACCCCATACTCAGGGCTCATGTCCACGGGGAAAATAAGAATTAAAATCCGCAGCGGATTTTAACTCTTCTCCAGCACGCGGATCCGCACCCCATAGGGATGCATTGACCACCCGCGGGGTAGATAAATACCCGCGGATCATCAATAAAAGTGATTAAAAAAAAAATGGAGCATGAAAAAATCTGGACCATGCTCCATTTTCATGCGGGTCTCCCGCGGGGACGGCTCCCGCGGGCTTCTATTGAAGCCTATGAAAGCCGTCCGGATCCGCGGGACACAAAAATCATATTTTACTTACACGCTCCGGTTCTTCTCTTCGGCGCCGCGCCATCTTCTCTCAGTCGCGGCCGGATCATTTTGCTTCGGCCCGGCGCATGTGCGGGGCACGTCACCGACGTCCTCGTGCACATCCGCCGAGCCGAAGAATGAAGATCCGGCCGCGACGAGAGAAGATGACGCTGCCGCGAAGAGAAGAAACGGAGCGGATGGGAGGTGAGTTTATTCTCATTTATTTGTATTTTCAGCGCTCATGTCCGCGGGGCAGGAGGGACCCGCTGCAGATTCTACATGTAGAATCCGTAGCGGGCCCGATTTTCCCCGTGGACATGAGGCCTTACCAGCGGATCCGGCTTCTTCGCTCCCGCATGACGCTTCCCCGCCCACCGCCGCCGCGTCACATGACACAGCCACCGTGTCACATGACGCGGCCGGCCGTGTCATGTGACGCGGCGGCGGTAGGCGGGAAACGTTTTCATGCTATCTTCCGCTGTGTTACAGCGGGAGATAGCGTGAACGGACGGCTTCCATTGACTGCAATGGAAGCCGTCAGCGCGTACACCCGCGGCAAATAGAGCATGCCGCGGGTGAGGACGGGAGATTTCACGGTGCGGAATTCCGTGGTGGAATTCCGCACCGTGTGCCCTGAGCTATTGGGTTCAATAGAACCTAATAGCTGCGGGCAACGCAGCGGATTTTCGCCGCGAATTACGCATCGGAAATCCGTTCGTGGGAAGGAGGCCTTAGACTTTATTCAGATGGCTGTATTTTCAGACTTTGAGCTGTCTGTGTATTCCATGGGCCACACGTAGAGCCATTGTAACCTATGAGGCTATACACATGAGCCATGTTTCCCACAAATCACTACAGATCCTATTCTTGTTCTTTTTTTACGGATGAGAATAGGACTGTCCATACAGCACAGATAAGTGAATAAATGCTGTCCGATGACAGTTCTGCCGGAAATTCTTGGGCGCAACTTGCAATACGACCATGTGAATCTGGCCTTTTAGTATTAGTTTTTTCAAAAGTGGCTAAGTTACTACTCATTTATAGTAATTATATCCTTGCTGTACAAGAAGACATATCAACATGAACTGATTTCCTGGTAAGCCTATACTAAGCTTGTGCTTATACACATTAACCAATTTAAAAACACAGAGCTGCAGTATAAAACATGAGGGAGGTAAGCAATTTAAAAGGGCTGTCAGGGACTTTTGAGATTTCCTCGTTTGATGATCTCTCCTCAAGATAAGTCATCAATAGATGATTGGCAGGGATCTACCGCTTGAAATCCCCACTGATCAGCTGATTTGTGGCACCGCTGTCACTATGAAGCAGATCACGCTGTCCATATTTTAGTGGCCCTGGTTGGTACTGCAGGCACAGCTCCTACTGAATTGAATGAGGACAGGTAATCAATAGAAAAACATCTCCAAAGTCCAAAACAACCCTTTTAAGTCATTGATAAGGGCGCCCACCCACTGGCGTTTGCGATTTTCGGGCGTTTTTCCCGCGTTTTTTCCCGCGTTTTTTGCCGCGTTTTCGCGGCGTTTTCGCGGCTTTTCCATTAATTTCCATTGACTTTCATGGGTGCATTAGGAGAAAAATAAGGACACATATGCAACTGACAGTTCCTATGTTAAAAAACGCAACGCAAAACGCCAGTGGAGAGGAGTACATTCAATTCTAATTGCTCTGCAGAAAAAACGCAAAACGCAAAGAAAAAAAAATCGCCAGTGGGTGGGCGCCCTAAGACAGAAGCTGTGTTTCAGACTTCCTTGCTGCTAAAACCACAATGCAACTGTCAATGCTTGTAGCCATCTTACCACTTCCTTTTACTGCTCTTTTCTGTCAGGTTTTAATAATTTCACCTACAAGGGTATTCCTATCCCACACTTTTATGGTATACACACAGGATATGCCATAAAAGTTTGATAGGTATGGGTCTGCACACACAGTCATACACAGATAGCTGTCAGTTACTGATAGGACCGCCCACTGGACCTTTAAGCTCAGAATAAGTAGACCTTAAATAAATAAAATACAAGTTAGGGTATATTCACCCCTGCGCATTAGGCTTTTAGTTATAATTCCATTTATCTGTTTTGTTTTTGGTGCAGAAAAATTGAATTAAAACTGAAATACACATTTCTATTTTTCCCCACTGAATTCAATGGCTTTTCAAGAAATAGGAAAGCTTTCAGTTTGCTTTCATTCTATTAGGTTTCCGTTTTCTTACTGGAACAAACTGTGTTGTTTGTTCTAGTAAAAGAACAGAAACCTAAAGGAACAGAAGAAAGCTTACTGTTTGTCAGGGTGTCAGTGCCTCAGGTGTGCAGTAGTGTATGGCACAACCCAATGCACTGAGTCCCTGACAGAGCACGGGTCCGGCGGTGCTGTGAGGAGGAGAAGCCATCTGAAGAATAGAACAGCTTCTCCTGACACAGAGAACCACCGGGGACAGCGGCAAGACCAAGAACATTTATAGAACACTGTGGTGGTTGGACTGTCACATTAGGGGACGAAGGAGAACTGAAGTAACATTAAATAAAATGGAACTATATATTGGCAACAGCATGGTTCCAGCTGTTCTAGAGAGAACAGCAGCAGCCACAGCAGAGCTGGATGGAGCTCCCTCTACTGCTATGCAGCGAGGTGAAGACGGATTTATCACCTGGACAGCTGAAGAGGGGTTTTGTAAGTAAAATGTACAGGATAGGCTGTCAAAACCTATTACAAAAATGCTTATTATGTACATTAAAAATGTGTAGGTACTCTTTAACTATACCCTCAATTATGGCCCTTTCAATTTCATACCAACAAATCTTCTATTTCTGTACAGGAGGGTATGTCTCTTGTTTTCTTTCTTTTTTTAGACAAAAGACAGAACTGGCCCCTGGACAGCCACCCTAATCTTTTTACTAGGTATGTTGATTGTGTGAGTTCATGCTGCCCTTTGGGAAGAAAATAGTAAGCTTATCCTCATCCCCATCTATGAACCCATAATAGCCCAGGCCCTTAAATGACTTTAAAATTGGGGTTGGAGCCCAACTTATGTTTGGTACTCAAACATAAAGTAATGTTATAAATGTATCACAATTCCAGCTAAAATTAGTGGAAGGGTTCTATCCTTGTATACATATAGGGCACTTTTTGGTGCACACTAATTGCATAATGGGATAACACATATACAATACCGTAATTCTGAGACAATCAAGCCATGCAATCTTTTTAGAGATGGGATGGTTGTACTATAGGGAAAAAGGAAATCTTTAAAATTATAAATCTATAAGCCCGGCCTCAGCACCTGGCAAACCTGGGAAGGTCACTCAGAAATGGAATCCATCCAGTCTTCAAACTCTGAAATCAATTGTATCCTCATCTTAAAGACACAGATAAAATTGACTGTGACAAAGGCCCTTGCAGGAAGCCAAGCACTTCCTGTTCTGCCATCTTCTCTGTCTTGCAAGTGGCATGATGATGTCACCATGCTGCCTGCATCATTCCACACGATCCTGGCCAGGGGAGACCAAGGCAGAGGATGGGCACATGATGACGAAGAGTTTGTTATTTTACTGTTGCGGCACAATTGGGCCCTTTAAATGACTCAAGGGGCGTAGCGGTGCCAATAAATGATGAAGGAGGCCCACTATGACTCTATCACCCAAAAGAGAATGTAAGTCTTATGAAGAGAATGGAGACTAAAATGGTGACCATAATATCTGTTCTATTTCAAATAGTGGCACTGTGATAGAAACAATAAAGACGGGACAGGAAAAAGTGGTGCCCTGTGATAGTATACAGTCCACATTTTTTGATGCGGTATTTTCAAATTTGCTCCATTATTCACCCAGTGAAACAAACTTTCCTGTGTGACATCATGATTGACCCTCTAGTCCATTACCAGTACTCCCATTTGAAGGTATATATATATCTTTGTCCTCAGCTATCCTTTAATGTGGGTCAGCGTATATTTTTAGCAGTGAAAAATGTTCGCAGTTTAAATTATTCCTCTACTTTACAGAACATATTTTAGGAAATATGTCTAAGGTCTAAAAATGGCACAAAGTGAATTTCAAGTGTCGGGACCAGCCTGAAGATGACTTAGTACAGTGCAGTAATTGTCCAATTAACCTTTTCACTATCTCTCCTACGGGCCTACTTCCAATATGTCAAGTCTTGTAAATGGAACCATAAAATATGTTTCTGAAACAAGTGTAAATTCACTTAACTGTGATTTATAGGCCGTCCTCCGCCGGGTCAAATGAAATACAATTACCAAAAGATACACTTGCATATTTTTGTTGCGAAATACATTTAATGCCCGAATAAAGTGCGACCTTACTTGTGAAGCCAGCCTGTTACCTCAGTGCTAAGGCCATGATGAGGAGCCAGCATTCGGGCCAGACAGGAGGCAGATGGCCAAGTAGGGGAAGCAGTTTGTCACCCAAACTAACCTTAAAATCTAGCAGACAAATTATTTGAAGATCTTTTAGATGGAGACAAACAGAACAGGATTAAGCCTCACCGACAGATTCCTAATGCTGTTTTCAGTAGAATGTAACCTTTTCGAAGGTCAAAATAAATTAGGTTTACCAAATGAGACAAAGGAAAATGGGCTCGAATGTTCGGTGAAGAGCATACTGATAGAAAATTACCGTAGGTCTCTTAGTAATGAACTACGGAGGGAACCTTACTTATAGGGGGCACAAACTTACAAATAAGGATCTACTGAGGGAGCGGAACCAACCAATAATTAATAGTGTTTAGTATTAAATAATTTATTACTAAATTACCACTTCTTGTTAGAAAATCACCAAGGTCACGTATCCTCCATGTTTACTGCATGTCATTGTTGGCAAATGATTCTCTATGTTGCTATGCGTTAAAATGTATCACTGTGGTTGTGAAGTGTGCACACAAGAACACTAAGGCCGCTCTCACACATGTGCTTTTTACCGCGGCGTTTCGAACGGCACAGTAGTCGTGGTATAACACTCCCATTGATTTCAATGGCGCCTCGCACACGTCCACTCAAACGTGGAATTTTCCAATGACGCGATTTTTGAGCACTGTCTGCTCTATTTTGCTGCATTTTTGCGCTTTTTAACACACCACATCACCCATCACAATGATGGGGTACGTTAAAAAATGCTGTCGGACGCACAGTAACCTGGGCTAAAATTACAAAAGGAGCAGAACTTACCCGTCCGTCCTTTGCCGCTGTGATTTATAGCTGCAGCCCCACAGTCCTCTTGGTGTTTGTTGTGGCAGAGGATGTCAGCGGAAGCTACCTGACTGCTACAGCCAATCAGAGGCTGCAGCATCACTGCCCTTTCTCCTGGCATCATCGCTCATGTCCTGGGTACCATGATGCTAGGAGTTTGGAATGGTGATACTGTAACTTCTGATTGCCTGCAGATGTCAAGTGAATTGTGATGACATCATCTGCTATAACAAGCATCGGCACCACGTCGGGGCTGCAGCGCTGGATCGCCTGAACATGGCCTGTTCACATCAGCGTAGGACACAATCGTGCCATGTTTGAACAGGTGGAGCAGCCTAATTAGTCCCTGGTGTTATCGATTAATACTGTGAAATTGCGCAGTTTAGTGCACGATTGTGTTCGGGACAAGTGCACATTTGCGCACCCCATTGACTCCTATAGGGCCTTGGATGTGCAAATGCACACAAAAATAGAGCATGTCGCATATTTTTTTTATGTGACCAAATTTTCTGTGCAAAAATGCTCCATGTGAGGGAACCCATTGAAACCAAGGGGTATTTAATGGACGCGGTTTGTGCAAAATCGCCTGTGTGAAGGAGCCCTAAAAATGTTTTGTACTCGTGATGTAAAATGGCGTACATACTTTTAAAGGATTTTATTATATCACAACAACACGTGTCAAACGGCTTTCATCGGTAAGACTGAATTATGACAATTTCCACCATGTGCCCCTATGAATAGGCAGCTGCGCTGCCCACCGGGTGAAGTGAGACTACAGGTGCTGAACACGTCTGCCGTTACGCCATCTGCGTGGGGGCTCTATACACTACCGGCATCCAGATGCATTGCATCCTTTTTGTTTATTCCAATCATGTTTTATTGTGAAAAGTGCAATTTGCCACATTGGGAGAACCAAAGTCCTCACCCTGCTACATATGTACATTCACACAGGGTATATGGGGAAGATGCCTTATGTCCGTACACTATGGGGCACCTCCTCATGATGGAAGGTAATATGAGGCAGAATGATTTGTTCTGCATTTTAAGAGAAAAACATAAAAGCTAACTTGAAAGAGGAGGTGGAACATTTAAAGCCCTCCTGACCTGAGACTGGGGTGAGGAATCTAGAAGATGTCACAATAGGGTTAAACTCATGGCCAAGGATCTGTAACTTCCTGCTTTCTGTTTAAGCATCCAGGCTATATAATAACATGTCTGTGATGTTTGTTGATATGATGTACAGCAGATAATACATTTCATGCAACCCGATCTCACCGGATGGAGAAGGTTAAGCTGACATAAATGACATTTAAATGGAATTAAATCATAGGTTTGTTGAAAGGTACTACTGTTTACCCACACAAGGTCGTTCAGTCAAGAATATAGGAATCTCTCCTTTTTAGGGCATATTTGCACGTGTTTTTGTGTTTTTCTACGCGCTAAAGGCCGCTCTCACACGAGCATTGTGAAAATTGCATTGGTGAAAGATAGTCGCGATCATGTCCCACGATTAATTAGCGTTTTCTCGTCCAATCATACGGGCATATCATGTGAAAAATAAGCTGCAGCACGCAATTCCATTGGTCAGCGGATATCCTTCTAACAGCTTCTGTACCTTAAATATAGCCAGCTGTCTTCTTTTCCGAGCGGCGGACAGAGGTAAACTCCCTCCCCTCCCTTTTTTTCATAGGAGTTTATGGGAGCTTCCTGCATTTTTTGTCAAAAGATAGGTCAAGATCTATCTTTTGACGCTGCAAAAAAAATCAGCGACCAAAAGCGATTTTTTTCACACGGCTGAAAATCGCCCATGTGAACTAATATATTGGAATCCAAAGCTTCACATGGTCGCAATTTTCATCCAACATTTTATCGTGGCAAAATAGCCAGGTAGAAACACTCATGTGAATGAGGCCAAACAAAGAGAATAGAACTGGTTAACTTCAACGGGTTCACTCTGATGACTGCATGTTGTGCGCATGATCTAAAGTAGGACCTGCTATATTTTACTGCGTTTTGTGCAGCAAAAGTCCCATAGAAATTTAAGGGAAAGAGTGTGACACTGCGCTAAATGATGTGATGTGCGCTTGTGATCGGGCCCTGCGCAAAAAGTGCAGCATAACGGTATGCACAGATATGCGTGCAAATCTACCTCAACAACCTCGTACATATGCAAAAGCATTGCACAGGGGAAAGCTTTTTTGTACATAGGTCTGTATGAAGCCACCCTAAAGAGGAAAAACAGAGCTGGCAAGAAGGTTTCATCAATTCTTCCTACTTGTGCCAAATTCTGACCTCCCATCAGCACGGTGCAACAGAAATGTTTTCCCACTGCTTAGTGATACAATTTTTGCACACTGGAGTTTTAGCTTTCTGCTTCTAATACCGAGGAACGGCACTCCAATTGGCTGCCTGCTGTTATAGCCCATCAGTTCCAAGAAACACGTTGTACAGACACATTAGTTGGAGTACCAGCGTTATACCAGGCTGCAATCTGCTTCATCGTGCAATGCCTGTTCATATGAACAATTCTTTACATCCTCCTCTGACCCCTTTCATTGGCGAGTTGTTTATGTTCACAGGATCCCCTTTAGGGTGGCTACCCACTAGCAATATTTTTTCTTGAGATGCGAGAGCGTTGATTATGAAACCAATGATTTTCAATGGTTTCATACTCATTTGTCATTTTTACTCTCAAGCCTCGCAGTGCAGAGAAAAAAATCTGCGATATCGCTCAGTGTTTTCAATGGGGCCGGCAGCGACAGCGCTAGCCCCATTGGAAACATAGGTAGTACATTGCGGACTTCTGCCACAGCTGCGATGCCTGCTTTCAATGGGGTTGGCACTGCTGTGACCAATTGAAAGCAGTGGGTTGCAGGCAACCCCCGCAGCAATGATTTTCAGGGAAGATCTTGAATTCAATGAATGGCTGAGCACTGCCTGTGATTGGCTGAGCGCTGTGACCAATCACAGGCAGCGCTTAGCTGTCATTCAATGGCTGAGCGCTGTCTGTGATTGGCTGAGCACTCAGCCAATGAGACTAATGCTTTCTGGGGGCAGGGATTTTTCAATCCCAGACCTCCAGAACACAGAAGAAGACTGCCGTGCTGGAGAGAAGAGCTGGAAGGCTCTTCTAGGTGAGTATAATTTTTTTAAAACTTTTTTTCACCGATAGGGATGATTTTCCCCGAAAATCATCGCTGCAGTGGTTGCCTGCAACCCACTGCTTTCAATGGGGCTGCAGCAGTGCCAAACTCATTGAAAGCAATGGGATAGCATCACGGACTTCTGCCACAGCTGTGACAGCTGTGGCAGAGGATTCCTTCATCACCGCGGTCCCCGGAGGGATTAAGGAAATCTCTGCCATAGCTGTCACAGCCCTTGGCAGAAGTCCGTTATGTACTCCCTTAGTTTTTAATGGGGCTGGCACTGCTGCAATATCACAGAGTTTTCACTGCACTGCGAGGCTCTTGCATCGCTAGAAAAAATATTGCTAGTGGGTAGGTGCCCTAAGCTGAATGTTTTTCCTCAATAACACCATTTTCAATATACTCTTTGTTGCATGAGAAAACCCCACAAGGTTGGCAGTTTTTGACAAACCGGCAGTGATGACCGTACCTGATTTAAAGTCTCTCCGTTTTCCCATTTGAATTTGGATTCACACTGAAACTGATCTACAAAAACTTTCTCACTTGATTTTAGGCAGCACACTGGGGAAATATGTCTAATTTCCATACAGGGAAGCTGTAATCATGAAAGGCCAGGTGTCTGTCATAAAGCAGCCATTCAGTATTTATGGGGATGCAAGCAAAACCTTGGAGAAAAGGCAATTCAGCATTTCAGATTCTATGGATACTTTTATTCTTTTATTGATATCCCAAAATATGTAAGCCATCTTCTTAATGCAGCCACCAAAAAATGTTAGTTGGTAGATAGGACGATGGAGACTTCTTGCCACGTAAAAGCACATAGTAACTCACTCTAGTCATTTCTTTGCTTTGAACATTTTGATCCATATTCTCAGTGACTGCTGCCTCAGACATCACAAAACCATTCGTATATCAGTCCACATTTGCTGTAACTGTACCTCTAGATCGTGCAAGCTCATAGGCTGTCGAAATTGGTGTCCCAGATGGTCCCATACATGTTCTATTGGCGATAAATCTGGTGACCGGACAGCCACGGAAGTGTGGTAAAGTTGTGGAGGCCTGTAACACCCTTGTGTGTGCAGCCGAGCATTATCCTGCTGGAAAATACCTCTTGGAAGTCCTGCCATGAGAGGAACACATGTGGCTGCAGGGTGTCCTGAACATATCACTGAGCTGTCATTGTCCCTCATACCATAGAATCATAGAAAGGTAGAGTTGGAAGGGACCTCTAGGGTCATCGGGTCCTACCCCCTGCTTAGTGCAGGATTCACTAAATCATCCCAGACAGATATTTGTCCAGCCATTGTTTGAACACTTCCATTGAAGGAGAAATCACCACCTCCAGTGGTAACCTGTTCCACTCATTGATCACCCTCACTGTCAGAAAGTTTTTTCTAATATCCAATCTGTGTCTTCTCCCTTTCAGTGTCATTCCATTGCTTCTAGTCTTTCCTTGTACAAATGAGAATAGGGCTGATCCCTCTGCACTGTGACAGCCCTTCAGATATTTGTAGGCAGCTATTAAGTCTCCTCTCAGCCTTCTTTTTTGCAAGCTAAACATTCCCAGATCCTTTAACCGTTCCTCATAGGACATGATTTGCAGACCGCTCACCATCTTGGTAACTTTTCTCTGAATTTGCTCCAGGTTGTCTATGTCTTTTTAAAGTGGGGTGCCCAGAACTGGGCACAGTATTCCAGATGAGGTCTGACTAAGGAAGAGTAGAGGGATAATTACCTCAGGTGATCTAGACTCTATGCTTCTCTTAATACATCCCAGAGTTGCGTTTGCCTTTTTGGCTGCTGCATCACATTGTTGACTCATGTTCAGTCTATGATCTATTAGTATACCCAAGTCTTTTTCACATGTGCTGCTGCTTAGCCCAATGCCTCCCTTTTTGTATGTGTTTTTTTCATTTTTCTTGCCCAGATGTAGGACTTTGCATTTCTCCTTGTTAAATACCATTCTGTGGGTCACCCCACTGTTCAAGCTTTTCTAGATCTTTTTGAATACTCTCTTTCTCTTCCCTAGTGTTAGCTATTCCTCCTAGCTTTGCGTTGTCGGCAAATTTGATCAGTTTCCCATCAATTCCCTCATCTAAATGATTTATAAAAATAATGAACAACACTGGGCCTAGGAAATCGCGGCATGCTTTATTTGCTGTGAAAAAATGCATGTCTGGCTTCCATTGTGGTCAATGCAAGCCGCCTGTCCAGCGATACTTCCGCTATGAGCACAGCAGAAATATCGCAAGAATACACGTCACCGCCCACCGCCAGTGCCTTATGTGCTGCATTGTGCATGCGTGATAGCTCGACGGATGAGACACTCATGGCAGATCCGGAGAGGTGAGTATGGGGTTTTGTGATGCACCGTGTCGGACTCTGCTGCAATATTCCACTGGTGGAGTCCGACACAGCCTTAGGGCATCAGGTGGCAAGACCATTCATCTAATCACAGCCCACCTCTAATAATCTGAATATCTGCCTGAGATATAACTACATGCTGAGTTTTGCAGCAAATTGACAATTCCTTCTAGGTGCTTGATTTCTTTCGACAAAGAGTGCATGCAAAAGAAACGGAACCTTGTGGCCCAAGACAAATTAACTGGTTTATACTCTCTAAATATGCGTATTTGTTTTCTGTACAATGTTTAATTGTGTGTTATTTAAAGAAAGAATTAAAATATGGGGCACATAAGGGAACATTCTTCTACCTCCAATTTTACAAGTGAATTCATGTATAGACGTTCCAAAAGTCCTAAAATAGAAACATCAAAAAATCTGCAATTCAACAAAGCAAACAAACATCTGTTTTGGGTTTTAGTAGAAAGATGTATTGTATGTATAAAAACTCTGTCACTGTAAAATATTAGATGGAATATTCAGAATAGGGATGAAAAGAACCGAGAACTGAAAAAAAAACATCTCCATCTTCTAATTAAACTTTTTTTTTTTTCCCGGGAAGCAGCCAGCAGCCAGCTAGTTGTTTTTGCAATGTTGCTGTTTTTTCCTACCTGTGTTAATTAAGCGGTATAATTGTCATGCTTTTTAATCAGACATAGACATGGATGCTGAAACTTTCTGCTAATTGACAATCAGCATTCCATAGATTATGTTAAGCAAGGCTGCAGAAAGCAGTGTTTTGATGTTCTTAAGTGCTACGGGTTGTTTGTATTTTATTCCATAATTCCCCTTCCCAATCACTCTGCAATAAAAAGTTAATTTCACCAGGTAAACAAGTCAGGATTTCTTTCCCCCTCCCAGTCGTGATATGTAATATTTGTGACAATGAGAAAACAGTTGGGTGGTTTTTGAAGCAAATATATAAACATGCCCAGGGTCAGAAGCTTATTTGTACCTTTGATGAAATAATATAAAACAGCATGTTTTTCGGCGTATTGAACTGCAACCAAAGCCATGGAGCTATCATCTAACGTCTTCACATGGTTCTTATTAAATACATCATATTTTTGCCTAATGGAAAAACAAGCAGGATCAAGCACTCAAGTTTTGAGTTAAGTTTAGCTACAAAACATATCCACCACAAAGGTTTATATATAACTCAAATATTTAAATGTGTCATGCTGTGCCAAGCAATCTTATTATAGAACGCCATTAACAAAAGTAACATAGACATAAGCCAATGTGTTTGCTTCAAAGTTTCTTCATGCATCAAACTCAGAACACAAAGAACAAGCCGATTGTTATTTAGGATGCCTGAGTGAATGCACTCTGGAGACCACGGACTTGAAAGCGTGTAATACTGCATTCAGATTGCTGCTCTCTGCTAATTTCTAAGGTCAGATATCAGGGTCTCCGGATCCTTAAAACTCCATAAGTTAGCAATAGTCCGGTTCCCAGCATGATGGGATATTTTTTTTTTTAGAAAAAGTCCTGAACAATAGAAAGACTTTGGTAAGTTGTCTGAGTTTAGAAGAAAGAGTCTACATTTTTTCCAACGATGGTACTTCTCTTATCAATAGGCCTATCTGGTATTGCAGCTCAGCCGAAATGGATGCAACACCAGACAGGGCCATGGACAGGGGCAGGGCTGTTCAGAGAAAGAGCAGACCTTAAGGGCGGCCGCACACGGGCGTATTTGTGCTTGCAAATTCTGCACTAGGAATACACAATGAATGGATTCCATTAACTTTAGTGGGTTCCTAAACGCAGTTTTTTTTCCGCATGTATTTCGTGCGAGCGAAAAACAAGTGACATGCTCTATTTTGGTGCTTAATTGTGCTCCAAAGGCCCCTGTCTGTATGAAGTACAGCACTGAACTGCGCAGTTTTGCACAAAAAAAAAAATCGATAACACCTGGGACTAAGTAGGCTGGCCTGACTACTCAAAACATAGCACTGCTGGGACCGCACCAATGTAAGTGGTCCCGGCAGTACAAAATACAGCAAAAAGACCCAATATGGACGCGATAGCCTATACAGCACACATACATCATGCTACTTTGCGCATATATGCACTTACACCCATGTGCGGTTGTCCTAATTCTGTATTCCCAGATAACGCATTTAGGGGCGCAATAAAAACTACTCCTTTCTCCATTTACAGGTTCCACGTTTCTTGGACTTTCTGGCCCCTTTTATCCAAATCACCCCTACTTGAAAAGGCTGAAATACATATACTACAGCATGGAGAGCAACAGAAAGTGTTGTGTATGTATATATGAACGTAAAAAAAATGGTTGCGTAAATAGTGGTATTAGCTCCAGATTTATGAACTTCCAAACCAGGATCTAAATAGTAACAATGTATTTGGCTATCTGCAGCAGGCCGATCTAGTTTAATGGAGGGCAGCAGCCATGCACAAACACCACTGCTTGCAAAAGGGGAACATGGAACCCCCATTGTTTGCCAAATAGGCACTAATCCCCTATCCTGTGGATAGAATAAGTTACAGACCTTGTAAAACCCCTTTAAAGATGCTTTCTATGACTATTCTGCTATTAATGGTCTATTGTTAGGCTATAAGGGCTGAAACGAGTTTTTGTTACTGTATTTGTTGCAGCCATGGCTTCTGTGCACTTTCATATTTAATTTATCTAGGCCTCCTACACACGGGCGGAAATTCTGCGGTAGGATTTCCTGCAGAATTTCCGCCTGTGCCCGCTGCCATAGGATTGCATTAGAAAATGCATTCCTATGCACACAGCCGCGATTCGTCCACGTGAAAACACACGCGGAAAACAAATCATGGCATGTTCTATATCACAGAACGTCAGTAGTGATGGGCCGGCTCCGCTCTGCGCATGCTCAAGAGCGGGTGGAAGACGCCGGGAGTGGGTGAGCTGCAGGTCTCTGCAGGGGCACGGCTCCGCATCCTGCTGCGAGAATTCTCGCAGCGGGATCCAACCCGGCTGTCTGCAGGCGGCCTTAGTTGAGGCGGTAGCTTCACTTTTGTCATGCACTCCATTCACCCATATGTCCCATGTGAGAGTGTATATCCAGCTATCTAGCTTTTCCATTAATTTAGTGGCTTTTGGCCCAAAGAGAGGTGTCTCTACCATTAGGAAGAAACCCATCCAATAAGGTTGACCAGGACGTAAAAGATGGGCCCTCGTGTTTTGATCAAAATGTGCTCTAAGGACCGTGACTTTTTTTGTGGTTAGTATAAACAATAGTTGTGCAATTTTATTGAGATATTAAATGTGTTTCTGCTACAATTGTTCAGATAGGCCATCGATATTTGATTGGTGGGGGCTTGTCTCCCAGATCCTTGTGCTCTGCACAATGAACATGGGGTTTGGAGTGCCATCACTGTTTACACAAGCACAGTGCTGTGCATACAGTTGAGGCTGTGCCTGATATTGCAGCTTCATACCATTCCCCATATCCATATGCATGTAAGTTCACCAAGGTAACGGATCTTAATTTCCTTAAGTCTGTCACCAATTTGGAAGTGCAGTTCACACAAAAATGCATATAGACTTTCCTAATGAGATGCTGTAGAATCACTGGCATAACTATAGGGGATGCAGGGGATACGGTTGCACCCGGGCCCAGGAGCCTTAGGGGCCCCATAAGGCCTCTCTTCTCCATATAGGGAGCCCCATACTATGAATAAAGCATTATAGTTGGGTGCCCTGCTACAGGTTTTGCATTAGGGCCCAGAAGCTTCAAGTTACGCCTGTGTGTAGAATGATTAATTTAGAGCGCCCCGAGGCTCACCCCATTTAGGGGTAAAACAAAAGCCTCTCTTTCCAGGAGGAAGGGATGTGACAATGTTTGGCGCTGTCTTGTTTTAGCTCTGTATATGTCTAGTAATAGCACGGCAAACATACCGTCTAGGAAGCTTTGTAACTACATTGTGAGTAGACAATCATACAGTGCTGGGATTAGCTTGAATCAATGGAGATTAGTTTACACTCCACCCCTACATGACTGCATAGGATGCACCCCTATAGACTTCATTATGTTATAGTCTTTCATTACCTCTCCATATACAGTATAAATATCCAGGTGTTTCACGCCAGAGAACACTGATTAAAACAAGACCGTCTTGTATTTTAAGTGCAACTGAAATTTAATTGAAACTTAATAGTTTTCCCATAACAACCATATTTCCTTTTAGGCGTCCCTCCTCATGGTGTATCCTGTTTATTCTATCAATTGCACTATTTACCTTTCCCATGATGTAAGGTTTCTGCACAAACCATCAGACCATCACATGAAATTATCTTACTCTTTCCGTCAGGCCATTCCCACGGATATACCTAAGCCATTGCTTGCTCTATCACATTTTGGGGAGGATCGCATTGAAATGCTTTGTCTGAAGTAAAACAAGTGCTTCTTTAACATTTGTCAGAAGTAACCAGGGAATTAAGTTGTATCTTGTTTCAACATTTCATCTTGGGTCCATTTTTAACCTTCCTCATAATCATAAATTACGTATTACCTTGATAAATCACCGAGGTCTGTTATAATAGTAATAACAGTTCCATATATGTCACAGGGAGTAACATTGTATAAGCAAACATCACGTCATGATACAATGGAGAGGTCACTGCACACTCTGGATATTCTCACAGCTGTTTAAAGCTCATCCGGAAGACCTTGTCTTTGTTGTATCTGATACAAATAGTGCTTACAAAATCCGGCACAATTTGTTCTCTCTCTGTCCAAATACTTTAGCGAGTGTTTAAGAACTTTTTGCACCTAAAGTACATAAGGGTCACACATGCAGAAAGCATACATGGTTATTCCTCTGAAATAGCTTACTCAGATAACAGCTTTGTTTTCAACATGTTACTAGATGGACCATGTAGCCCGAATAGGATGATCACAGGAAGTACTTACTGCTCCAGCACTTAGTTGGTGCATAGACATGTTAGGAATATGACCCAACCCCTCAGGCCCAGTGCTACATATAATGCAGGGCAGAGGTATAACTTGAAGCTTCTGGGCCCCAATGCAAAACCTGTAACAGGGCTCCCAACTATAATGCTTTATTTATAGTACTGGGCTCCCTATATGGAGAAGAGAGGCCTTATGGGCCCCTAAGGGTCCTGGGCCCGGGTGCAACCGCATTCCCAGAAACCCCTATGGTTTCAGGGGATGCAGACTAGTATTGTTGAGTAAGCTTGAAACAAACTTTTGGTGAATCACTTTTATGTGCCTATGGTTGAATGCTGGAAAAGAATGCAGTTATTTCACTAGTCAGAGGCAGGTTAAAGCCAGGTTCATATATCGGGTGTATTTGCGAATGAAATTTTTGCGTGCGCAATATGCAGAAAATAGAACCCATTGATTTCAATGGGTTTGTTCATAAGCACATATTTTGCGCTTATGCACAAAAACCTTTTAGCATGCTCCATGTAAATGCGCAGGAAAAGAGCACATCTTGCACTCATTAAAGAATTTGGCCCTTTCAATGACTGGGAATAATGGTGTTTATTTTTTTGCAATGCCTGCATGCAAAAAGTACACAAACAATGCTATTGCACACGCAAATATGCAACTTTCCGCAAAATAATGCTTAAATTCGCTTCTGCTCGTGTGAAGCCGGTCTAAATGTACCATGGGGCAAGAGCTGTATGAAAATTGTGGTTCTGCACAGTCTAAACTTTTAAAGTGATTTGAAGTTTATTACATACACTACCGTTCAAAAGTTTGGGGTCACATTGAAATGTCCTTATTTTTGAAGGAAAAGCACTGTACTTTTCAATAAAGATAACTTTAAACTAGTCCTAACTTTAAACAAATGCACTCTATACATTGCTAATGTGGTAAATGACTATTCTAGCTGCAAATGTCTGGTTTTTTGTGCAATATCTACAAAGGTGTATAGAGGCCCATTTCCAGCAACTATCACTCCAGTGTTCTAATGGTACAATGTGTTTGCTCATTGGCTCAGAAGGCTAATTGATGATTAGAAAACCCTTGTGCAATCATGTTCACACATCTGAAAACAGTCTAGCTCGTTACAGAAGTACAAAACTGACCTTCCTGTGAGCAGATTGAGTTTCTGGAGCATCACATTTGTGGGGTCAATTAAACGCTCAAAATGGCCAGAAAAAGAGAACTTTCATCTGAAACTCGACAGTCTATTCTTGTTCTTAGAAATGAAGGCTATTCCATGCGAGAAATTGCTAAGAAATTGAAGATTTCCTACAACGGTGTGCACTACTCCCTTCAGAGGACAGCACAAACAGGCTCTAACCAGAGTAGAAAAAGAAGTGGGAGGCCGTGTTGCACAACTAAGCAAGAAGATAAGCACATTAGAGTCTCTAGTTTGAGAAACAGACGCCTCACAGGTACCCAACTGGCATCTTCATTAAATAGTACCCGCAAAACACCAGTGTCAACATCTACAGTGAAGAGGCGGCTGCGGGATTTTGGGCTTCAGGGCAGAGTGGCAAAGAAAAAGCCATATCTGAGACTGGCCAATAAAAGAAAAAGATTAAGATGGGCAAAAGAACACAGACATTGGACAGAGGAAGACTGGAAAAAAGTGTTGTGGACGGATGAATCCAAGTTTGAGGTGTTTGGATCACAAAGAAGAACGTTTGTGAGACGCAGAACAAATGAAAAGATGCTGGAAGAATGCCTGACGCCATCTGTTAAGCATGGTGGAGGTAATGTGATGGTCTGGGGTTGCTTTGGTGCTGGTAAGGTGGGAGATTTGTACAGAGTAAAAGGGATTGTGAATAAGGAAGGCTATCACTCCATTTTGCAACGCCATGCCATACCCAGTGGACAGCGCTTGATTGGAACCAATTTCATCCTACAACAGGACAATGACCCTAAACACACCTCCAAATTGTGCAAGAACTATTTACAGCAGAAGCAGGCAGCTGGTATTCTATCGGTAATGGAGTGGCCAGCGCAGTCACCAGATCTGAACCCCATTGAGCTGTTGTGGGAGCAGCTTGACCGTATGGTACGCCAGAAGTGCCCATCCAACCAATCCAACTTGTGGGAGATGCTTCTAGAAGCGTGGGGTGCAATTTCTCAAGCTTACCTCAACAAATTAACAGCTAAAATGTCAAAGGTGTGCAATGCTGTAATTGCTGCAAAAGGAGGATTCTTTGACGAAAGCAAAGTTTGATGTAAAAACAATGTTATTTCAAATACAAATCATTATTTCTAACCTTGTCAATGTCTTGACTCTATTTTCTATTCATTTCACAACGCATGGTGGTGAATAAGTGTGACTTTTCATGGAAAATACAAAATTGTTTGGGTGACCCCAAACTTTTGAACGGTAGTGTAGATATGATACCAGAACCGAGATTACTGCATAGATATGGTACCAAATCTACACTATTCTTTTTGCAGGAATTCTGGAAATGAATGGGATAACTACTCAAATGGAGACCAATGACTGAAGCTTTCATCTCCGCTTCACTAATAAAAGCCCATAGTTCCATCCAGGATTCCAACTGAATGCCATTTTCTGCACTTCAGATGGAACCACAGGATGGAAACAATAGATGGGTTGACAAATGCAATGTGGCTGTAACCAAATTTGGACAACACTTTAATTCCATATCTTAAGGCCCTTTTACACGTAAAGATAATCTTTCAAACGACTGAAAGATTTAGCGATCTATTTGGATAAAGTGTTAATGGCCTGCATCAGCAAGGGCTCTCTCAAGCATAGACTTCAGCTTTAAAAGGAATATGTCAGCTTGAACATGCTGTCCAAACCACAGGCATTATGTTATAGAGCAGGAGGAGCGGAGCAGACTGATATACAGCTTTATAGGGAAAGATTCAGTATAACTTGTATTTTATTCTTTTATATCTCTACTCTTTCTAAGGTTAGAGGTCCAGTGGGCGGTCCTATCAGTGATTAACAGCTATTTCTGTATGCATAGTCACTGATAGGACCGCCCACTGGACTTCTAACTTCAGATTGAGGAGAGATATATAAGAATAAAATAGAAGCTATACTGAATCTTGTTTCATAAAACTATATATCAGACTGCTCAGCCCCTCCTGCTATCTAACAAAAATATTCTAGGAATTACATAATTTTTTTATATAGTCATTTCAGTTTGAATGACCTCAAGGAGTCTGAAACATTGGGACATCCCTTGAAGGTCTGTACTGCAGTCACCTTCAATTGCAGTTTGGGGGTCTATTTGCTTTCAGTTTTGCCTATTGACCAGCGACTTTTGAAATTGAGATGTTTCCAGGGATATTTCCCTGATTGCTCTTTTTCTTCTACAGTTCCACTTTCCAGCCTTCATTACCTGCATTACTTTCTCCTCCCTTGAGCATCAGAAGTGATTTTACCACTCAGTTAAATATATTATATTTCTAGGGAGAATTATATATAATGGCACTTTTACCATCTGCTATCTGTCCTGGTAATGAAGAACAATTGTGGAAGTCATCTACCATATGACCAGGAGATTTACAGTAGTACCGCCACTGACAATTGACATTAAAACTGTGTTTAAAGGGAACCTGTCACCTCCCTATAGCACCGTAAACTAAAGCCTAATTTACCCGCAATGATTATCGCTCAAAATTTGTTCAAACAATGGCTTTTGAGCGATAATCGTTGCGTGTAAACACTTCCATCTTTCACTCTTCAGCTGAACGATGATTTTTAGGTGAGCATAAAATCCATCCTTCAGCTGGAGAGAGATAGCAGGGACAGCATGCTGTGTTCTCCATGGGAACAGCTGATTACATTGCATTCAGCTGAAAGCCCATGGCAGTTCATGCAAAGACAATGCAGCTGAGTGCAGACCATATGCTGAGATTTGCAAACAGCTGCTGGAGGCTCATTTGCACACAAATGAAGCTGATAAAGCACTAATGGGCAGTAGTGTCCATTAGTACTTTATGCAAAATGATCACTAAAACTGTCAATCTTTCAATCGTTTAAAAGATTGTCTTTGCGTGTAAATGAGCCTTAGGTCATTGTGCCTTTAGAGGAGGTAACAGGGATCTCAGTGGCATATTTTTTATACTCACCTGCTGCCTGGTTTCCATGTTGTCCCCATCTGATTGCGTGGTGCATGGAAATGTGTCTTTTTTAGATTGTCATGTGCGTGCCCTTCCATAGACTTTAAACATAGTCATCAATAGTAGAGCTGTGGTCTGTTGTGTTAGACCCCCACGGATCAGTTGTTTGGTGGTTCAGTGTGCTCATGTACAGAGCTGATTTTTGTGAAACGTAGACAGTACCATTCTCTCTGCAGTGGCTAGGCTTTGTTTTGCACATCAAATTCCCATTCATTTCATTTGGAACTTGACCTGTAATACCAAGTCTGACCACCGCAATGGGAGTGGAGCTCTCAGCTTTTTACTGAAATCAGTCCATTGCACATGCACAACAGTTCATAAAATGGCTTATCGGCAGGGGTCCCTGATGACAGACCCACGACGATCTAATATTGATGCCCTATCCTGAGCATAGACCATCAATAGTTTATAACTGGACAACCCCTTTAATAGTCATAACGAGAACAACTGTGGACACAGTAGTGTGACAACACTAGACAGTCAATAGACTGCACTACATCCTACAGTATAGATCAATTACATCGTCTATATATGTTTTATTGTACAATCCATGTGCATTTGCATTTTCTGATTGAGCTTTGAGTCTTCAATTTACAGACATACAGAATGATACACCATAAATTGCTCCCAAATTGCTTATAAAACGCGACCATAAACTTCATCAGTGCGGTAGTGATACACATGAATGATGTCCGACGCTCCATTTCAGCCCACATTACAAGGATACTGCAGAAAGCTGGAGTCATTCAATATAGAACTGCGCCTTTTTTTTTGGCTGTGACTATAAAAAAAAAACCTCCCCCATCTGGCTTGTCACAGCAGTCCACTCTCAGCCTTTGTTGTGTTGCTTCTTTGCATTCAACATTTTGAGAACATCTTTATATGTTCAAACGCGTTAGTCACTGCAATGCCAATGTGTCCTCTTTCCTTGTTGTGCATAGTTGTAAAAATATGACCAAATGTACAACAAGTCATGCAACAAAACAATTTATCACTTGTAATTAGCATTCCTATCCCTTTTGAAAGTCAATGTGCTAGTAATTAAAGCTGGAATAAACAGTGTGTTTCAAATCACAATAGTAATAAAATATACGTCAGTATTTTATTAAAAGTTACTGGTTAAAAATGGCGCCATGTAAAGTCAGATGTAAATGTATTTATAGCTGGAAGGGTTTTTAAGAAGAAGTCCATTACATACATTATAGTACTGGTTATATATCGGCTGTGATGGGTAAAGCTCATGAGATGGCCATAGACAACCAAAAAAAGCTAAAATTTAGAGTTTTTCCTATAAGGTTCAGGCTAAGCACTTTACCCTACAGGTCTGTGCACTGTGCAGAATACAGTAAGGACCCTTTCACACAGGCAGAATTTTTCCACGTTCTGTACCACCAATGTGCACCTTAATCTGTCATTGTGAATTCCGCACCAATATCTGCAGGTCTCATTCAAGATTTTGATGCGGAATTGCCGGCAGAACTAGCTCATTTCATTTTGCATGAAAATCTGCAAGGAGTTGTACGGAATACTGCGGCATGCGGTGCAAAATGCGGAAACATTCTACCCGTGTGAAAGGGCCTTAAAGTGGTTGTCCCGCAACAGCAAGTGGGGTTATACACTTCTGTATGGCCATATTAATGCACTTTGTAATATACATCGTGCATTAAATATTGGCCATACAGAAGTTATATACTTACCCCCTCCCGGTGTTGGCGTCCCCGTCTCCATGGCGACGAACAAACTTCTTCTCTGGTCGCAGGAACAGTTGCGCTTGCTCACAGAGGATTCTTCTCCTAGATGGTCCGGGCTCATAAGCTGCGTCCTGGCCCCTCCCCCTTCTCAGCATCATTGCGTAGCTCCGCCCCTGTCACAGGGTGCCGATCAGCCAATGAGATGGCTGGAATCGGCAGTGGAGCGCAGACAGCAGAAGAACATCCACGGTGCACCATGGGAGAAGACCCGCGGTACACTGTGGGAGACGACCAGCGGCAGCCATCTTGGACAGAAGATTTTTTTAAAGTTGCTGAACGGGGATTCAAGTAAGGGAATTTTTTTTTTTTAATAACACATGTCAGCGGTTTTCCTTTACAGGTACTGGGGGACTGGGCAAAAAAAAAAAATTATCTTTCGGCGCGGGACAACCCCTTTAAGTGTACCAAAAGTTCAACAGTATAAAGGGGGGCTGAAAAGTTCTTAACTTGACCCCCTCCCGGAAATGTAAGCAATATTTTGTCAATGTTGCTATAAAGTATGTTCTTTTATAGGGTTACCTATCAATTTTCAGGATAATAGTATTATTCTTTCTTTTCTCTTCATGTCACGAAAGGAAGAATAACGGAGAAAAATGAGGAATTCTCAAGCATTGAACTATGAGGTATCAGGAAGCTCCTGTTCATGCAGAATAAAACACAAGTACAAGTTGGTAACATTGGGTGACCAGTGCCCGTCATACGTAACGGTGAAGAAATTGAATGCCAACTTTAAGCAGGGTGATTTTCCATCCAAGATGCTAAAAGATCTTGGAGACCGATCACAATGTTAAGCTGAAATTGTTGAATATGTTCATGACATGTTTTGGGATGATAGGCAACTCTCACTGAAAACAGTAGCCAACACCTCAGATACCAAAGGAACGTGTTTGGAGAATAATTCATGAGTAACTGGATATGCACAAGCTTTCAGCCAAGTATGTGCCCAAATGCTTGAATGCTGACCAGAAGCACACATGAGTGAACACTTCCAAGGTGTTTTTAACCTCCTTATGACCAAACGCGGTAAATATACAGCGTTTGGTACTGGGCTGATAGCAGAAATATAGCTCGGGATTAAAGCCTTTGCTTCTGCAATCAATCAGAAGCAGATCAGGTCCTCAGCTGTTAGTCACAGCTGAGGACCCGGGGAAGAAGGGAGAAGCAGTTTCTAACTGCTTCTGCCTTCCCATTTCCATGGTACAAAGTGCTCAATGAGCGCTATGTACTAAAGAGTGAAAGTGGAAGTATTACTTCCACTATGAGACCTGGCGATCACATGACTGTCAGGTACCACCTATTACTGCAGAGCTGCGGGGTCCTTGCAGACCCTGAACAGCTCTGTTAGAGACTACTGTCACTACAGTAAGATATTTTCCCTGTGGCTTGAGCTTCCCATGGATGCCACAGCTACAGTGGAAAAGTGTGAAAGAAAAAAAAAACAATGTGAATGACCCCTAAAGGTCTTATATGATGATATGGGGATCACAGATGGTAAAAAAAAATAGTTACAAAAATAAGCTAAAAAAATTACAGAATAAAATAAAAATGTATACATAAAAAAGAAAATGACCCTTGGCCGATGCCAACCAAAACCGTCGCCATATGCTCCCCATGACTATACAAATTATAAATCAAAATGCCCAAAATAATATGAGCTTTTTACTCCCAATAAAACTAATCTGAAAAAAAAAGTCAGTGAAAAAAAAAATATATCAAAAAATTTTGTAGCTGAAGAAAAAATAGGGCAGGCCACAGCCATCATTCTTTGGGCTAGCATGGGTAATTTATTCACAGACTATCTTCAGAAGGGCTAAATCGTCAATGCAGAATACTATTGACACTTGCTGGGCAAATTAAAGGCCACACTTAAAGAAAAAGACACGGAAAGCTGCAAAAAAGTGTACTTCTTCATCAGGACAACACTCCATCACACAAGGCAGCCAAGATGATGGATCTTTTGAAGTATTTGGGTTTCAATGCATAGACCATCCACCCTACTCAGCAGATCTTGTTCTGTCAGGCTATTTTACCAATTTCTAAACCTAAAAATAAAACTTGAAGTGATGCAAATTTTTGAATGACTCACAGGTGGTAAGCAGCATTATAGCAGTTTTTCAGTGTCTAAACATCAGAGCTTTTCTTTGGAAACTTCCGAAATAATGTAACAAGTGTGCTGAACTTCGAGGGAAATATGTTGAGCAGCATTAAAGTTTGATGCTCCCAGCTCATTCCCTCCGTGGTTGGGCTATTGTTCAGATAGTTGCTAAGAGAAGTCATTGAAGCCTATGAAGGTCAGTCATTTGTTTGCTTTAACACAGAACATTGACTATTCATGAGTTGTTTGCCGAGATATCGTTGATGGAGAGGATCATTTACAAGTCATTCAAATACAAATGACTGACTTTATACCAGATGACTTTTTATCAACCAGTAACTTTTTTTTGGTAAGGTGAAATGAAATGATTAGTGACTTATCACTGGACATTAAACGGCTATTATTTAAATTTGCTCTTTAGAGCAATTTTCAGCCGATAGTTGTCCCGTGTCAAAGTACCTTATCACATAGATTTCAAAAATATGCAATTTCATTATTAGAATGTGCCAGCTTGCACTAGTTATGAATGGGAAGACAATTGCAAAATGAAACACTAATTTAATAGGGATTTTCCATGATAATAATGGGTGACATAACATTAGGACATGCCATCACTTACGGATCAATGTAGGAACCCCCACGACCCTGACACAATGACATAATGTTTATACATTGAAACATTAAATATATTTGACCTCAAAGTAAGTGTGGTGATACAAAATGGACAATACAGTTAAAGAGATATTCCCATCATAGCCATTTTTATGGTAAGTCCAGAGGATATGTCAAAAATTTCTGTTCCCACCTCTGGCCAGAAAACCAGGTGGAAAGTGATTGTAGAGAGTTGCCTATGTGCAGTTCCATTCATTCACTTCTATGGCGGTTACAGCTCAGCTGTTTCCGTGACGTCTATAGAAGTGAATTGAAAATGTCATGCACAATGGACAGTCACCTGTCGGCCACATTGTGCAGCCAGCAACTGTAATCGGTTGCAAATTAGGTGTTCTATATTGCGGGACATGAACAAAATCTTTAACAACGCTATCCCAAGAGTTATCACCATGTAATTTGTGCAGTTACATAGGACTGCAGGGAACATCTACTACATTATCTGTACTCAAAGTTATCACTGATCCTTCCTGTGCTTTTAAAATTTACGGCGCATGCTCCTGGGCTTTAATCCTGCTCGATCGCAGAAATATAGCATGGGATTAAAGCCCCTGCTGCTGCAATCAAGCAGGAGCAAGTCAGATTGTCAGCTGTTAGTCACAGCAGAGGACCCGGAGGAGAAGGGAGAAGCATTTTTAAACCACTTCTACCTTCTCCTTTCCCTGGTACATTGCACTCAATGAGCGCTATGTACTAAAAAGTGAAAGTGGAAGTGTTTCTTCCACTACGCGAGCCGGCAGTCATATGACCGCCAGGGTACCCTGTTACAGCAGAGCTGCAGGGTCGTAGCAGACCCTGATCAGCTCTGCCAGTGACTGTTGTCACTACAGGGGATGTTTTCCCTGTAACTGGGGATCCTATGGATGCCTCAGCTACAGTGGAAAAGTATGAAATTTTAAAAAAAGACGACATGAATGCCCTCCAGAGGTCTTATATGACGTCATGGGGGACATAGATGGTAAAAAAATAGTACCCAAAGTCAACGCCAAGCACAACCGTTGTCGTATTATATATCAAATGTCCAAAACAAAATGAGGAACCCATTCCCATACTTTACTTTAGTGTAAATATACTATTTTTTTTTTTTTTAAAACATGCATAAATGTTTTTAAAAAATAATTTTTTTAGTTTTTTACTCCCAATAAAACTAAAAAACTGAAAGAAAAAAAAGTCAGTGAAAAATTATTAAAAGAATACCCCGACAACATGTCACGGAAAGAAAAATGCAGAAAAAATAATTTTGGTAGCTGAAGGGAAAAAAATAGAGCAGTAAAACCACCACATGGGAAAAATCCCTAAAAGTGTCTGGTCCTTAAGGTACAAACAGCCTGGTCCTTAAGGGTTTAAAGAGAAACAATCATCATGTGAATTTCGTAGCGAGACGTTGATCGTTCCAACCTGCCCACCACCAATCACAGTAAACAGGTAGTTTAGTTGTTCATAGATGAATGCCTACCTGTTTACACGGGCCGATCATCCCTCAGTTTTTATGCATGCGTGTAAAAGAGTTCTTACATAGGACTGCATGTATCATCTTCTACATTATCTGAGAGTTACCACTGTGTTAGCTGTGGTGTTACATGGGACTGCATTTAGCACGCAGTACATTATCTGCACTCAGAACATGCCATTTTATTTTAAATAAAGAGGTAATAAAAAGTAAACCTCCATGTGACCAGGGTCGTACTCGTCACTAGGTACTTGGGGGACCAGTGCCTAGGGCATCCAGCCGTGAGGGGACGCCCGAGGAGCAGGCAGAATTCTTTTTTAAGGACTGAACCTCTTTACTTACTTGCATTTTTATGTCCATTACGTTTTCCTATTCTAGTTTCCCACAACTTTCCCCAAGCAGTTCCTTTCAATACAATAACAAATCTCTTAAAGTATACATATGTTGATTCTCAAGTCAATTTATAAGTATTCCAGCACTCTCTAGATGTTAAGTGCTAATCTAGTGTTGACATCCACACTGCAGTACATTATGTATTTATTGGACTATGATATTTTGGCTTTTACACATCTTTTTACGAATGGATATTCAGCGAGGACAAACTTGGGAATAACTGTTTTAGGGTAAACAAAAGAAGAATAAAAGAAAATGGGAAATTTCAAAAGCTAATTAGACCAAAGACATCTGGTTTGGAGCACGTTAGATTATGAGTACTGAAGTTCACTTAAAGGAGATGTCCCGAGGCAGCAAGTGGGGTTATACACTTCTGTATGGCCATAATAATGCACTTTGTAATATACATTGTGCATTAATTATGAGCCATACAGAAGTTATAAAAAGTTTTATACTTACCTGCTCCGTTGCTAGCGTCCTCGTCTCCATGGTGCCGACTAATTTTTGGCCTCCGATGGCCAAATTAGCCGCGCTTGCGCAGTCCGGGTCTTCTGCTTTCTTCTATGGAGCCTTTCGTGCAGGATGCCGGCTCCGTTTAGCTCCGCCCCGTCACGTGCCGATTCCAGCCAATCAGGAGGCTGGAATCGGCAGTGGACCGCACAGAAGAGCTGCGGTCCACGAAGATAGAGGATCCCGGCGGCCATCTTCAGCGGTAAGTATTGAAGTCACCGGACCGCCGGGATTCAGGTAAGCGCTGTGCGGGTGGTTTTTTTAACCCCTGCATCGGGGTTGTCTCGCGCCGAACGGGGGGGGGGTTTAAAAAAAAAAAAAACCGTTTCGGCGCGGGACATCTCCTTTAATATTTTGCCAAAACTTGTAAAAAAATCTGTAATTAAAAGAGAGACAGCGACGCAGGAGTTTGGAAGAGAAAGCCGAATGCAGGAAATAAACAGGAGAGGACTCACCTGGTGTGAGCGGCCTACCCATTACCCCAGCCAGCCAATCAATTAACAGCAATGACCTGTTGACACCTCAGTGCCCAATGTCAATGAGCATAAGCCGTGATGTCACCCCGTGCCCATCCACCAGCGGCACCATGACAAATAGCAGCTTCAGAATCTTCTTCAAGAACCACATCTTACATTACCATTGTTCATCATTTACAAAATATGGTGACTCCCTTTAATGATTTTCCATCTGGCAGTTTTCATGGTTGACTTCAAGAAGGGTAGGAGTTCATTCGCAGACCTCTTCCTCGGGCATTGAGAGTAATTGTCTTATTGCTGTCTGATACCAACACAACCTGAAGAATTCGGCACTAGGACAAGAGTCTACACAGCCACTTTAGTTGGCTTCACATGGGTGTACCGCAAAATACGCCAACTCCTGTGCAACTTTTTTTGCACAGAAAATGAGTATACTTTGTGCGCTTGCCTGTGCAAATACTGTGTGTATTTCCACAGAGACACATAATTCACGCGGACGGGGGAATCACCTCAATCTCTGATTTAAATGGCTATTAAGCCAAAAGAGGTGCCTGTGTTCGTGGGTATGTGCAACGTTTTGTGCATACCCACGTGTACATATATGTGCATTTGCGCACCTCCCATAGATCTCTATAGGCCTCTTTAGTGCACAAATGCATCCAACATAGAGCAGCACCTATTTTTTTGCACCTGCAAGAACCACATGCGCAAAAAACGAGCTGAGAATGAGCTCATTGAAGTCAATAGGTTCTATTCTCAGGATTGTTCTGCGTGCAAAAATGTGCTAAAATACGCTTGGCTGAAGGAGTCTTTACCATCAACGTATCAGCCTTCTAAAGCCTACAGTACAAACACAAGCAGAAGAGGCGCAGATACAGAAGGTAGAAAGGTTTATTTAATACAGTGTCAGACATATGCGAATACCAAGGGAATTTTAAATAATGCTGAATAAGCCCCCCACCTAAATACACACATATGCCTGCTCAGTAATTGGCTAGTAAGGAACGCTCTGTCTGTCTCCTCCGCAGCCTGTGAAAACTTCTGCATGCTTGTGCAGAACTCCAGGTGCCGTGGCACAGATGTAGACTCAAGGCACTTCCAAGTCTGCTATTCTACTTGCTTTTGTTGCTCTGCTTGTCTTAAAGTTCATTGTTATTTTTTATAATAACTATTAATAAGGGTGTAAAAGTAATTCAGTTTTGCATATTTTTTAATATATCCCCAAATGCTCTTTAAAGGGACACAAAATATCCTCTATTGAAAAAAAATAGAAAATGGGTCAGCCTCTCAGACAATAAAGCTCCAGACACGGATTTGTACATTTACCCTGGATCTACAAGACAGGTGGAAACTACTGTACATGTGCACACACATAATATAGGTCTCCTATAACATAGGACACAGTATACATCACATATCTGCATTAATACATATCACGTAAAAATGGCTTTTTTTGTTAGCAATGTAGACTTTCTTCTCCCCATCTGTGAACAATGCTGCCGATCTCATTGCTGCTGCTAGTATTTCAAAGTTTATGCACGTAGCTAAGAAATTATCATGGCAGACGATCGTAACTCTAGAAATTTTATTCCACTCACACAACTGCAGCAATCTGGCCGCTAGCAGACCTTCCGAAAGCCGGGAGGCACCACATTGAGTTCAGGACTCTACGACTATAGGAATGAAAACAGACTCTTAAGTCAACTCTGAATGCATGAGCTTCACAAGAACAATGGGAGCCAATATACAGGGGATTGAGCTTTGGTGGGTGTCAATACGTCTCTCCCATTGTAGCATCTACAAAGTAGCCTTTAGCTTTTAAAATGATCTATAACAACTTATCGATAAGGCAGTTTATAAAGTTTGTAGAGATAAGGAAAACTCATAAGGGAGTAATTGAGAATAATGTTGTTAAGAGAAGGATATGAATATTAAGTTATGTGTGTCTCCTTCATCTGTATCCTTGTATAAGAATCAATGCAGCATGTTGTATATTATGTACTATCGGTTGCCTTTTCCAATAAAAATCTAATGTTTAAAAGAGAAGATCTATAACAACACACTACATGTTCTGCAACATATGAAGCAGGTTAAATGCACTCTAGTGCTTTAGAACACTAAATTTGTTTTGTTGGAATCCACTAATACTGTCCTAATTTGTATGTATCAGGGGTGGATTCAGGATTAGAATCTAAGGGGATGCTTAAAAGGCAACACATTTTTGTTCATGCCTGAGGAAAGCCTCATTCCAGGGTTGAAACGCATAGCTTTTTATTAAAGCGAATCTCCAGGCCTGGACAAATGAACATGGCCGCACCTGCTACCTGATGCACACTGTACATTAGTATGCATCATTCATTAGTCTAAGACACTACACCTCTTTGATTAATCGGTGCTGGGACAATCAAAGCAGCATGCAGTGTCTTAAGGCTCATGTAGACACAACGATTATCGCTCAAAAGCCATCTTTTGAGCGATGATCGTTGTTTCTAAATGGCTGGCTATCGGGCACTGTTCGTTCATCGCTGACTTTTAGCAAGTTAAAAATCAGCGATGAGCCTTATCCGCACCGCGGGCTGAGTTCTCTGCGGAATACCTCTGATATCATTCTTTCAGCTGGTATCTCACACAGAGCTCTCAGCGATAGCTCCGAGAACAAAGCAGCTCCTGCTGTTCTCGTTGCTATCAGCTCAGCGGGATACCATAGAATCATAGAATGGTAGAGTTGGAAGGGACCTCCAAGGTGATTGGGTACAACCCCCTGCTCAGTGCACGATTCACTAAATCATCCCAGACATTTGTCCAGCCTTTGTTTGAACACTTCCATACCAGCTGACAACTCCGAGAACAAAGCAGCTATTTGCATATACAAAGCAGCTGCTATTCTCAGAGTTATCAACTGTGTCCCAATCCACCTGCATTTAACTATTAAGTAGCTAATTAGCTACTTAAGAGTTATGCAAAGATGATCACTCAAAACTGTCACTCAAACTGCCGTTTGAGGGATTTTTGAGTGATCATCTTTCAGTGTATATGGACCTTTAGATCAGGTTCCCATTCTGATCGTGGAATCCACAATCGGCATCTACACGGAGGATCCATGACAAAATGTGATAATTGAAAAACATGCATTTTTGATTTTTCCTTCACACTCGCAGATGTGAATTGCGTATTCCACAAGTGAAGGTAAAATTGAAGCATGTTCTATTTTGCCATGGATTCCGCACGGACGGCCACCATTGAAGTCAATGGAGGCCATCCGACATGCAGCCCATCCACAATTGACACTGCGGATGGTTCACAGGTGCAAGTGTCATCGCCTAGTGATGGCATGGGAAAAACGTATATTTAATTTAAAAAAAAAAATCTGCACTGCACATGACAGACGGCAGGCACCCGCAGTCATCCGCATGACAGATTTTACAGGTCGCCGGCCGGGATCAGAACCACTTAGCCATGTACAGCCAGCCTTAGATCGATTCAAGTTTCAAGCATAAGCCACGAGAATCTGTCCAAGTTTTTTTGTTGAACCCTCTGTTGCAATTTATGTGAACAGGCACATTTCTTGGCGCAACACCAAAAAGCCCAAGCTTGGCCCAATACTGACAAGGAAGGGGAGATAGCTTTGAAGATAAGAGATGAAGCAATCCCCATGAATGCAGGTACAGGGAGGGGAGGTGAGGATTGACAGCAACAACCCATCGGGAGTCCCTCAGCATATACCGCAGAAAAGGCTGATTTAGACCTTGACTTATTATAGAAAGCTGCAGGGACACCATTCACTTGCAGTTTGATGCACAGAAATGCTGATTTGACTTTCTATTGAAGCCTACAATCCTCTTCCTTATCTACTTGGCTTCTATTAGAAAGCAAAGTCATAAGCACAGCCATAGGTGTAGTCAGACATTCTTTCACCCCAAGTAAAGATTCTGCTGTGACTATTGTTGGAGGACTGTCTGTCTACCAGCTTTTCAGTCGCATCCTCTACACCACCCTGCAACCATGGCAAATACCCCACCAGTTCCACCCCAACTATGATCCCGGTCACAAGATGGCAACATGCTAATTTTTACACTCACATTCGTATTCAGTAGTGAGAAAATTAAGAACAGTTTTGGCCTCTGCTAGGAAATATGCATGTGAATGTGTGCTGCCATCTGGACCGGTTCTTTAGGGTCATCGAAAAATGAGTTATGATTCACATGTTGAGTATGGTTATTATTATACCCAGCGGCGGGTCCACGAAGTGGGTGGGCACTGTCAGTTCTCAGCTCCTCTGCTTAACCATAGAAAGTATTTGAAGTTGCATTTTTCCGTACGGCTCTAACCCATGTAATGTGGTGCTGAAATGAAAACAATTGCAAAAAATGCAGTTTCATAATCCTGAAATAAGGAATAATTGTGTTTCCGTACAAGTCAGTTATCCTCCCCTACACTGAGACAACAATGTGTAAGTACTAAAAAGAACAACTCCATCCAAGTCATTATTGATTTTCTGAAACCAAATGCAAAATCTGCATATTTTTTATATATTTTTGGCAGATGACACTGATTTAAACACAACAATTGACTGATATTTTTCTGAATGGGACGACGTAAAATGGGTTGTCGGTATAATGTAAGACAGGACCAGTCCTCCAGAGCAAGAGACATTCTTTGCAACCATTCTCCACTATGGCCAAGTGATGCTGAACAAGAGACCCCTCTCTATTAACTCTAAATTTACTAATCAGGTATATGGGTTTTCTAAAGTAGACAAATGCTTTAAGCTGCTTTAGACAAATAATATTACGCACCTAGCACAATATTACACACATTGACAAATGCACTGAACAGTTTAAGGGCTCCTTCACACAAGTGTATGCGTTTTTAAGTTTTATCGGCCGTGAATTTGCATGAACGGACGATTTTCCGTGATCAAGTCCTGAGCTTAATTAGCGCTTTCTCGTCCATTCACACGGCTGTTTGCGATATTTTAGCAAAAAAATACGTCGCAGCCAGGAAATCCCTCGCTCGGCATAATTCCTCGGAATGACTTCAAATGCCAACATAGAGGCACCTGTAAGCTTTTCACAGCGTTGGACGCTGCTAAACTGCCTCCCCCTTCCTTTTTCCAGCTCCCGTAGGAGTCTATGGGAGCCGCCAGCTTATATCATTCGAAAGATAGAACCAGAACTATCTTTTTAGCCAGCGTATAATAGCAGGCACAGTTTGCAGTCACATATGTTCTATTTTTTACAGTGCAATGTTTTTACGTGGTGCAAGGTTGCCTATGTGAATGAATGAATTGGAAAGCAATGCCTCAGATGGTCGTGTATATTGGCCTGCCATGAAAATGCGCCTACATAGCCGCGTATATACGCTCGTGTGAATAAAACTTAAGTTTGTGAACAGTTGAGAACCAAGTACTGCATTACATTAAGCTTTTTATATTTAATTAAAGGACATGTATAAAGGCCCAGTTACACGGAGTGATGATCGCTCAAAATTCGCTCAAACGACAGTTTGAGTGACAGTTTTGAGCGATCATCTTTGCATAAATCTAAGTAGCTAATTAGCTACTTAAGAGTTATGCAGGCAGAGTAGGATACTGCCGTGATAGCTCTGAGAACAATGCACCTGTTTTGTAAATGCAAACAGCTGCTTTGTTCTCACGGTGTCCCGCTGAGCTGATAGCTCAGAGAAACAGCAGGAGTGCTAACAGCTGCTTTGTTATCGGAGCTTTCAGATGGTATCCCACTGGGAAGTCCCAGCGGGATACCAGCTGAAAGAATGCTATCAGTGCCGCCCGCTGAGAAAATCAGCATGCAGCACTGATAAGGCTCATTGCTAATTTCTAGCTGGCTAGAAATGAGAGATGAATGAATAGTGCATGAACAGTGCATGATGGCAGCGCATTTAGACAGAATGATTATCGCTCAAAAGACGGCTTTTGAGTGAATTTTGAGTGATAATCGTTGTGTCTAAATGGACTTTAAGAGTTAGAAAAATTAAAGTCCTGCAAAATATGTTGATAGAAAGACAGTACGAAAGTAATAATGGGCATGCACTTACCTGAAGATGAGTCAATAGTAAACATTGGTGTCTTAGCCCCAGGTAATAGCTCATATAACACTTCCCCAAACATTCCTTCATCTCTATCAGTGGCCACAACATTGAGTATTTCTGTTCCTGGTTGAGTATGACTGCTAATGGTTGTCACGTAATTGGTATTGTCAAACACTGGTGCATTGTCATTTATATCTTCTATATCAAATCGAACAAATGCTTGAGCACTTAAGCCACCCTGTTAAAAAAGATGAAAGTGATAGAACAATGTTAGAAAAAGCTAAACGCATATTGTCCCTAGGAATGAGTTGTGATATGTAAAGCATAAGCAGTAAAATCCTCTTCAGCAATACCATAGTCACAGACAGAACATTTGATGAGTATCGGTTTACCAGCTTCTCAATGGCGCCATCTACACCACCCAACAACCAAGGCAAATGCAAGTGTTCCATATGGCCCCATGGCCAAGTTACAGCGTAGGCCTATTGTGCCTCTAGGTAAATCCTGGTCTCTATGCAAACCTTATATTTATTAAAGTAGCAGTGATTAAAACAAAAGTAGTTGTTGTTAGACATTAAGACCCCTTGCTCAAAATAGTCAAAAACGGTGCAACTGGATTTTACATATCAAATATAACACAAAGGACATATGTGGTATTAACCCCTTAATGAATGAGCCAATCTTGGTCTTCAGGGTGCTTTTTTTTATTTACCCATCTCCGCTTTCCAAGAGCCATGACTTTTTTCTATTGTTCACTAATGCCATTTAAGAGCTGTTTTTTAGGGGAGATAAGTTATAGTTTTGGGAGTATATATAATGTCCTGAAAATGTTTTTTTTTTGTGGAGGGGGGGGGGAGAAAAAAGAGAAAGAATTTTTTGGTTTTGCTTTATTTTTCGTTTTCATTACATTCACCGTGCAGTATACAGTAGATAACATGTTAAATGTATGCCTTGGGTCTGTATGATTACAAGCAAATGTATGTAGTTTTTCTTTGTTTTACTACTTTTGCACAATTAAACCAATTTTTATAGAAAGATCATTTGTTTTTTTCTTTTTCCAATCAATGAAGCTGTATGAAAACTATTTTTGTGGGATAAGTTGACATTTTCATTTTTACCCTTTTGGAGTACATACAATTTTTTGATCACCTTCTGAGCTTTCTGACAGTGGGTTACAAGTAAATACCAAAAAGTTGTATTCAGTCGTATCTCACAGTGGATACATTCACTTCAATTACATAAACGGTGTAAATGCTGGACTGCATTTGAACTGGTTCCTGTTCGTTTGCTCCTTTTTGAAAGACAGAATAGCGTAGTCCACTGATATAACACACGCAGAGCCTGTTGGGGGTGATTCACATGGCCACTTTTTATTTTTCAAGTTCTATCCAAGTTTTTAACTGAGTAAATTCAGACAAATCTTAGACTAATTATAATCAATGGGGCTTTTGTATTGTCCTATTCTGGTCCACCCATTGGACAGCAAACAAACAGGGTTCCAGTACGCTGTCCAATGCGAGTTGCGTTTAAGCATTTTGGAGGCATCTCACGCTCAGCCATCTTAATGTGGTCTCGTTGTTGTATTCCCGGCCTCTCCTTGCTGCTATGTGAAGACCAGCAGTTCTTCTCCCTATACACAAATAGAGCAACGAGCTGTCAGTCCTCATACATCAAGCGGGTAGAGGTCGGTGCGGCCCATCCTCATGACTCAAAGCTCAGCTCATTTCAGAATATGGCATTCATTGGGGAAATAGGCTTCTCTGCCTCAGATTCATGCTGCCCATGGCTTGGGCAGCATGAATCTGATGTCAGAGTCCCTTTAAACAACTGTAATTGGAGTTAACTTTAATCTTGGCTGCTGCAGCAGGGTGTCAACTGTAAGTTGACATCTGCTGCTAGTGACGTGAGCTTAGCTTATGACCCCACGCTATCAGTGTGCAGGACGTACTTCCCAACCGCGCTCTACACATATAGAGGATATTGGAAAGGGCTTAACAGTTCAGTTTGATAAGCAGTGTCAATTATATCAGGCATCCAGATCATTACATTCTACCTATAAACATTATAATGTTAGTCTCTACTTTATGCTTCTTACTATGTTATTCAGCATGCTTAGTGCCAATGTCTAATAGTGGCTCCATTCCAAATTCTAAGCAACCCATTCAAAGCTAAATAGAAATGTGGTCATTTTCAATTGAATTGGCAGGAAAGTGATCTTCGTAGATGATGAAAACGATTCCATTGAAGAAGTATATCATTTCTGTCAATTACTGTATTGGCTTGTGTACAGTCTAACTGATGGACTCATTGAAGAGTAGATCACAGGGGGCTCATTCAGATGACACCCCATTATAATTAGTTTAGAATTTAATGGTTGTAATCCTGCAATATTACTGTCATCTTTTCAGGTTTGTTACCTTTCCCTCCATAATAGGCAAGTACGACCCAATGTACAACCACTTACAATTGTTGCAGTAGACATAGGTCTAATGCATTATGACTTGTTTGCTATTTTTATTCTTTTCAAGACTTGTTTCCTGCTATATAAATCAATGACTTGTAATAGTCGGAACAGAGTTGGCCAACTTTATCAATTGACATTCTGGTAAACATGATTTTATTGTTTTTTTCATCTGAACCTAAACCAGTAACCTTTCGCATTGATTGAAATTGCAGACAAACTCCATATTTAAACTCTGAACAGGAAGAAAATATGATTTTGCATTAAGTAAAAATCTTTTATCCCCTGAAGATTCTTTTTGAAGCCATAAGCAAAAGTCCAACTAGAATATAAAGGAAGAGATCTTAACTCCCTGCATCTGCAATGACAGCATCTGTCAGTTCACGTCCGCGGTGACAGTGAATGTTTGAGGCCATCAATAACAATCATTCTTCTTTACATTCTGAACAACAGACGTGTGTGCTCTGCTGCAACCAGGCATTTGTATTAGGAATATTAGTTAATTTTCTCTGAAAGTAAGGTAATGCACATTGATTGCGCCAAATTGATCTAAGGGCATAGACAACACATCAGTTATCAGAGATTGCTCTCACCGGCTGAATGAAAGAAAATCTCTTCCAACTGACTACATAATTACTACCCAGGGACAGACAGACAGGTTTAATGTTGTTATTGTGGGTGGAATATATTTGCATTATATTTGGATTTCCTATTTTATCAAGTATACATTTGTGTCAGATTCTGAGGCTATACTTGTCATTGTAAAGGACTCAAGTTCTTTCATCAAAAGCCAATTATGAACATTCTAGACACGGACAAGCAATTTAGATGAAGATTCAGAGACACCTTGCAAATGTAAAACTGTTCTCAGTCAAAGACATTTATAGCCAAAATTGAAAATGCTGCTTCTCCTTGATTCTTCTATACTTAGGATATAGGGGAAGGAGGGGTGCCAGAAGTTCCCATCCACAATGAATGCCCTTGAAAGTCTTAATCTTACGGTGTGAAATGTAATTGTCTTAAAGGGGAAGAGTAGGAGCCGCAAACATCCAATAATTCTGCTCGCTTCTTCAACCCCTGTTTGTTCTTCAGTGACTTTGTAAGGAATACTAGAGAGTCTCCCTGTTTATGTGTCCTGTATGTATTCTCTTTCTATTTTGTAAACTGGTTGTGTACATGGACTGTGTCTTTAATGTAAAGACTAAGGCCCAATGGATTTGATTTGTGGAACCGATGCGAGGCACCCGTGCGGGAGATCTGTAAATCAAGCCGCCTATAGGGATGTATTAGCATTCGCAAAACAGTTAAAAGCAT